>NC_060252.1:58364940-58667970 GCF_921293095.1 Ischnura elegans
AGTAAGCTGATTAGATACTTTTCTACCACTTGTTGGAAAATCACATTGAAATATTATCAGAATTTTTAGTACAAACGAATTATTGAGATTCCTGAAGAGATTTTAAAGAATACAATCAGTACACCAGGGAAGACCATTATGATCACGAAATAATGACAATGAAATGAGTAATGAGTCTCCTATTGCCGCTTTTGGAACTTCGGATAGTAAAAACGTACGTATTTCTCAATTTTTCGTCCGATTTTTTCATGTCATCCGCGGCCAAAAAATTACGCTCCAAGGCCTTTCACAGACTTCGTGAAATTTTGGGAGGGTAGCAACGAGGGCGATTTTTTTCTCGCCATCAACGAGCACTTAGTAGATGTCGCACCATATTTCCAATCCGATAGTGTCAATGACCGGTCGTAGCACCGAGCCCTAAAGGTAACGCAAAAAATAATAAAGAAAATGCTAATCGAATAATTAGAAAGGTCCCTAGAATTATGCCGGGAGACGAATTCCCCGGATATATCTCTATATTTCTTTCCCGGGACCACATTACACTTCGAGGATGTTTTTATCAACAATGTCTGTTAGCTGAATAAGGGATATGAACCCGGAAGCCATCGGTTAGAAGTCCACAATCAGCAGAACCCAATAGACTACCACACCCGCCCATCCCATGATATAACACTATTAAATACATATGAGTTAGCCTTTTACATCCTTTTTTTTTTTACTACGAGTTGGGAAATTGCACCGAAATACTCTCATAAGTTTTAGCAAAAATGAATTATCGAGAAGCCTAAAGAGATAAAAAAGAAATACAGTCAGTATACTACGGGAAACCATTATGAAAATGAGAAAATCAAATGAACAATGGGTTTTTTATTGCCTTAGGATAGTAAAAACGTATATATTTCTCCATACTTATCCCGATTTTTTCAAGTCATCAGCGACCAAAAAATTATTCCCCAAACTCTTTCACGGAAAAAGAGGACTTCGTGAAATATTGGGAGGGTGGCAACTACGGCGATTTTTATTTCGCCCATCATCGAGCACTTTGCAGATGTCGCACCATCTTTCCACCCCGATGGTGTCAATGACCGGTCGCGGCATCGGGGCCTAAGGGTAACGCTGAAAAAAAATAATAAAAATAATGCTAATCGAATAATTGGAATGATCCGCAGAATTATGCCGGGCGACGAATTCCCAGAAAATATCTCTCTCCCCCGACGGTCACGAACGACAGGAAACGATTGTTTGAGGGCGTCGCCGGCATGCAAACCGTTCGCAGAAAATCAGCGCGCGAACGAGCGTGGGCACGAAGCTGAAATGGCGCTGCGGAAATGATTCCGCGAACTCCCCTTAAAAAACCTATTTCGCCCTGAGAAATTCATACCCCTCGATCGATGGGCTCTCGGATCGGAAATGCCAACCAGCCCCTTCGCATTCTCAGCTCGGGTCAAGTTCGCAACCTGGCCCAAGAACCCATAATTTTTTCGCTACTGGCTCCTCCCCGATAGGGACATTCATCTACGTTACCAAAAAAAACACTATCTTTAATCGCTGGGGTGTAGCAGAATTATTCAGCGGTCCTCAACTACCTCTCCAATGAATTGTGAATTTCCTACCAAATAAAGTTGGTGGTTTCTGGCGGTACTTTGTGCAATAGAGTGGTTTCCTACTATTTTTTTTTCTTCTTAAATAGAAAGATTATTACTCCTGGAGTACGTATTTCACGCTTTTAGATGTTTAAATGACGATATCTATTTTTCGCGATTAAATGAAAAGTGAAAATTTTCAAGCGCGCGAAAACGCTACGGCTATGTATGAATGCCGGGAAAACTCCGTGTGACGTCGTTCTGGTTCCCGCTGCCGCAAGTGAGGTGACCTTGGGGCGAGGCTCTGAGCGCTGATACGACGCAGAGTGCTAGCAGGTAGCAGAGTACCATGCTAGCTGGTAGCGCTTGGCTTAAATAAGGATTATTAATACCTTATCAAACGAAGAAAACTGTCCGACCTTAGCCAGTTTTAATTGGTGATTATTAAGACATGTTTTCCTGAGCTCTGTTCCTCATGCATGCATTGGTAATCTCAGACGATGTAAAACTCCTTTCTACTCGTATAGAAACTAGGTCCCTGTGACGTCACGTCATGGCATCGCATGGGCGCCAATGAGGATAAAAATTGACCATTGCCATTCGTCTAAACCGGTATTTCTAAAACCAAATAATTTGTATATTATGAATACACTAATGGTGAGTAACGAATCGCAATCAAACCCTTTTGTTTTCTTTGATGAAGTAAACTACCCTATTTGCTGAACATTTTGGGTGAAAAAAATTAAACTTCGTTTTTCCACAGAATTTTTATTACAGCACCACTCTGCTTTCGACGGTTAACGTCATATTAACTGTGCGAAAAATACACGGAGAAAAAATCATTCGCCATGCGTCATTCTTCCCTGTAAAAATTTGAGGAATATACGTGACAAGGTGGTATTTATTGCTGAGCATATGATGCCACAAGTAGTCGAAATCATGCGCACAGCGCCACAGCCGGAGAGCAAAGCCCGAACTTTGATCGCTACGAGGTGTTCGCTCTAGACGAATTTAAGTATACCGGGACTAGCCACGGTGATAATAATGACGGGAGCCACCCGTAATGCACAAATTGTGCGAAAAATCCACGGAGAAAACAGTGCAAATGATTTTTTTCCCTGTGGCTTTTTCGCACAATTTGTGCACTGCGGGTGACTCCCGGAAAGTTATCACCGTGGCTAGTCCCGATATAATTAAATTATTAATATTAACGTTAATCGCCGAAACCATTGTGGTGTTTTAATTAAAATTCTGCGGAAAACCAAAGTTTAATTTTTTCACCCAAAATGTTCCTACCAAATAGGTACAGTTCGAAACAAAGGTGGATCCACGATTATTTTTCTGGGGGAGCACAGGGGTCTGAAAGGCAAACACTCTTCTCATATTTGTGATTAAAAACAACGTACGAAATTGACTGAAAGATTTATTCTTTTGTTTTAATATGAAAGTTGTTAACATGAAATTATTAACAAGTTACAGATAATAACTACGGCAATTTTCAAGCCCCTTTCCCACTAGGGCGTTTATTTTTTCGAGCCCTGACTAGCGAGCAAATGATCAATGACTGCCAATCTATCTTCTCGGCTCTGGCTAATGGCTTAAATGAGTGAGGCTCCATAATACACAAAATGGACGTAATAATAGTCGTATTAAAATATTTTCTATTTTTATGCGTCTGGGGGGGAGGATGTGGTGCCCCCCAGAAATTAGAAAAATGTATTTATCTATGTTCCCAAAAACGAAAATTAAATGGCATACGTCTGGCAGAATAATTCAGTGGTCCGCCACAACCTCTCCAATGAATTGCAAATTTCCCTCCAAATACAGTTCGACATATTTCGTTATTTAATATGAAGTGTTCAGAAGCACGTGTAACGCGGAGGTACTGGACCTTCACTCCCCCCCCATAATGAGGAAAATTTATTTATATATGTTCTTAAAAACACTATCTTTAATAACATGAGTGTGGCAGAATTATTCACTCGTCCTCAACTATCACTCTAATGAATTGCAAATTTACCACCAATTGTAGTTCGACATATTTCGATAGTTATTGATAAGTGTTCAGGGGCGTGTGTAAAGGGGAGGCCGGGGGCCCGCATCCCCTCCAAAATGAGTAAAATTAATTCAGGATATCGAAGTCGATTTCGGGAAAATTTGCATTTTTCCGACCACCCAGCCGAGACTACTGCTGAAGGAATTCATACACCTGTCTACTTACGTAATTAAAAATTCTAATCATCATATTGCAGCTTAAAGTGAACCAGAAACAGCATGCGACAATCTGAGCTACTGTAAGCCATGAGACAGCGCTGATATTCTCAATAACCACTTAGAATAAAAAGCAGAATGTGGCTTAATCACAGGTAATTATAACATTTTCTTCTTATTTTATATCTCAATATCATATAAGTAGTTATGTTTTATAGAGAATATTGATTTCAACTCACTAAACAGACTTTTTGCATAATACATCTCCCAAGATCCTACTGTTTAAACCTGGCTCTCGTCAACAGAAAAAAACAAATAAAATTTTGCAATTCATGCATTAGACTCGGATTCAAATTGGTCAAAAAATAATATTATTCTTAGAGGAATAAATTCCTTCATATTCCACCATCATCAGTTTTTAAGCTCGTTTTAATACGAAGGGAATGGAATTTTTCTTATAGCTCTGATGTAATCGACTCAGGTGAATTCACTGAAAATTTTCAAGTCGTCATATTTTCCAGGAAGTTTCTATTATCATCGTTTAAAGATATTTGCATAAACACCCCTTCGGAATTGTAATTGATTCCGAAAAAGATTCACTGACATGTAACGGCCAGTGTGTGCGCTATTAGATTCACCATTTCAACAATTCCCAGGAATCTCTTCGTTTTGTATTTCTTTGTTTCATCCTTTTTCGATCGTCCGTAAAATGCTATTACAGGAGTAGCTTAATTAAAGGAATTGACAATTCAGCTCTAAGAATAATTCCCTTTGTTGGCAATCTTGAACCTTAATCTAATCCATGAATTGCAAAGCTTGAATTCTTTTTGGTTAAGGGCACGAACTAGGTTTAAAAGGTACGATCATTTTTCGTAGAGGATGTCTCGCAGGTGTATTACAAAAACATCTGTTTAGTGAGTTGAAAGAAATATTTCTACAAATCATTACAATATGGTATGAAGACATGGAATAAGAATACCTCGTTATAAATACCTCTGAGTAAGCTACGCTTTGCTTTTTATTCTGAGCAGCTATTGAGAATATTATAGCTATCCTGACTCTTTAAAGGTCCATGTTTTGACTGATGATTTCGTTCTAGTAGCGGTATCGGAATTTTGAGAGAAGTTAAAACTTTCCAGAATTGCTCATTTGGTTGGAGGTCAATCTCTCTATGACATTTTAGAATTATATCGTTAGAGTGCATGATGAGCTTTGTAAGAGCTAATTGCGAATAAATATATCTAGACATTGATTGCCATCAAAATACTGTTATTAATGATGACATCAATAAAATTTTGCCAATTTTAGACCAGCCGTCACGAAGGGCTCGAGTCGATACACTGATCTTAAAGCAATCTACCGATTCAATCGATGGATTTTTCTTCCTCATAGGAAAATCCACTAGGATTGGTAGTATATTAATTGCGTTTCGCTTGGTTTCGCTGTTAGTAGGGCCCGCCCGCCTTTGTGACGGTGCGGGATTCCTCGTCCCTTCCCTTCCTTCCCTATCCCCTCCCCGGAGGCGTCGTCGGGCTCTCATCGCGGCGGCGCCTCCTTCCTTGTTCCTTCCCGTCCTTCCCCTTCTGGGTGCAGAGGAGAAAAGCTCGCGCTTACAGTCCCTGCCCCAGGAGTGTATCCCCGCGAACCCGCCCTAGGGTTTCGTTTCCATTGGCCTTAAAACACCATCTAACGATTTGATCGTTGGATTATTCTTCCTCATAGGATAATCCTCCAAAATTGCTCGAATAGCAATGGCTGATGCCTGGTTTCGCTGATGGTAGGACCCGCCCGCCTCTGTGACGGTGCGGGATTCCTCGTCCCATCCCTTCCTTTCCTAACCCGTCCCAGGAGGCGTCGTCGGGCTCCTATCGCGGCGGCGGCGCCTCCTTCCTTTCTTCTTCCTGTCCTCCCCCTTCTGGGTGCAGAGGTGAAAAGCTCGCGCTTACAGATCCTGCCCCCGGGAGTGTATCCTTGCGGGCCCGCCCTAAGAGTATCGTTCCAACTGGCCTTAAAGCACCGAAAGATTCGAGTGCAGGTAAATGCAGCACACTAACACCTCTTCTGTATTCGCGCAACGAAGTCAGAGTAAAATTAATGGGTGAACGCGGTACTTTGTGGAAATTAAGAACACATGTTAAATGAAACGAGCTTAGAACATTCCAAATAGCATTAAATATTCCCCAATCGATTTAGACGGCTAAGGGTCGTTTTGATCCCCCTTGAAGATGACGCTTCGTCGTCGAATCGATCGGGGTATAAATAAAACTGAGTGGAATGTGATAAGTTTGCTTTATTTATAATGTTCATGCAAAATGTTTTTACTATAGGTAGATTATATGACCATAATTTAACAAACTCCTTTATCAAAAAAGTAAACTTATTACTTTTATACAGGAACTTAAATACGACACTAACTAACTTAACATTCCTCGTACATGCTTAGCTAAGTCAAGTCCTCCCATTCATACGCCCATAGGATGAAATGTATAAAGTGATCGGTCACACTACAGCTAGGCACACATTAAATGACACTTCAGAATTATACCCGCAGGGAACTCTTGCCTCATACCTCGAAAATTCTTTCTCTTGAGATCAGGTTTTAAAGCAGTTGAAACGTATGCGGAATATTTTATGTGATCAAGAATCATCGGAATTCGAAGTTATATGAACCCCAAAAAATTATCCAATCTTGCGAAGCATAAAGAACAGCTACATGCAAGTAGTTCAATGGACTATGAAAATACAAAGAAAGTCATGACCACAGAATATTAGCAGTTAACAAAATCTAATTTCTGATGGGACCCCATCTCGCTCGTCAAGGGGAACCTACTACCCACAAAACTCGTATAGATTTATCTATAAATAATATTTACCGAAATTAAGAACACGAGCAACAGCTGGCGGGATTCTTAGTTGATTCCCACACGCATTATTAAAGTAAAACCGTTTTCGCGAGCACCCACACTTATCGGATTTGAAACCTAAAATTATCTCTTCGCCACGATGGATCCTAATAGCGTCGACCACCTCCGCAGCCATGGAAAAGGGAAAGGGCTAGGCCATTAGATAAAATTCCCGACCCTCGTGGGAAAATTACACGTAATAGCCATGCCCAACGCCCACCTTCGACGTTACATCTTCGTTTTGTTCTTCATGGAGCTCCTACAAGAAAATTAGGGGAAGTAGAATAGACACCAAGGCCATAGTACAAGGTTTCAGCTAATAGGTATAGGTGCCAAACTAACACGAACATGAAGATAGGATTCTGGGATTTCCATTCGGGTTTACTAAGTGATCTCCGGCTTGTTACGGCGGTTTGTTTGGCTTAAATATTCAGAACAAAAGTGAGATGACGACATGGAATCGGCCCGTACATATCAGAATTAATTTTGCAGTATAATTAAAGAAAAACTTTGTAATTTTCACATATACGTAAGGGGGCGTCCTTAATTACGTGAGGTGATTTTGGCGATTTTTGAACCCCTTCCCCAACCCTCTACTAGTAAGATATCGTGAGATTTGGCTCTATCCCCTCCCCCTCCCTCTGATCTCACGTGATATTGTTCAAAATGCATATTTCCAGTGTACGTATATACGTTGACATATGCTTCATTACTCTTCATTTATAAAAAACAATTTGTTCAATTATTTTTAACAGAGAAACATGTTTTTCTCAATTCAACCCAGTTTTATCACAATTTTATACTGGTTCTTGCGGAAAAACATTACGTGATGCTAGCCAGGACCTCCCCTACCACCCACGTGAGATTAGGTGGGAATCGGTTTGTTCCCCTCCACCCCCTAAACGACCAGCGTAATTAATGGGCTCCCCCTAATACATAATTTTGGACAACAACGAAACCAGTCGACCAAAATTATACATGTGTGAAATATATAGTTTTTTGTTTGAAGTGAGAAAATTTCACCAAGGGATGCCTCAAAGTAATGATTCATAGTATCAGTCTGATATCAAGGAAGGACCAGACAACATTACATGGTAACATCTCGGGCAATCATCCATGAAAAACAAATTGAACGCTGCATCTCCCCGCTGTAAGATCGGTTTATTCGCCCACGTTCTTTGTTAAATTTCCTCAAAATATTCGCTATATTTATGTAAGCCTCCAAGTTCTTAGTGGAATCTGATCACTCACTTCTCATTAAATAATTTTTTCTAACAGGTTATAAGTGACTAATTTGTCGTCTCATATAACTCTCTAAATTTATTAGACCGAATCTCGGTAACAATCAATTGATCAACTACTGTGCCACATCCACCATTCATTCTATGTCATCCACGATCACACTCCATTTCTATAAGATGTCGTTGTCTGCAGCTGTTATATTTCAATGCCCGCTTTTAGCCTGATTTGATTTTTAAGATTACATCCATTTACTACCCTGTTAACCGGCTTCTAAGGCGTGTGGCAGGTTCGTTTGCAAACCAGCCGTTTACACATGAAAAGGAAATTCTCTTACGAAATTACGCCTAAAATTTAAGTTTTTTATAGTACGCGGGAAAAACGAATTTCCGTACATATCCGTTCGGCCAAATATCTCTCTTAATCTATCGTTTCTGCCGGACCGGGAAATGTAGTGGGGTTCAATTAAGTTGTTCTTCGTGTCGCTCTTTAAGATATCCATTCTAAATTGCTCAAGAATTTTATGTCTAACATAGCTCCGAGTCTCTAGCGGATCCCAACCTCATTCGTTTAGCATCTATGTAACGCTTTCTGTACGCACGTATCAGTTTTTAACTAATCGCGCACCTTTTCTTTGTTTTCATTTAAGCTCATGGAATAAGTCTCTCTGCAGTGGATATCATATGCTGGATGCATATTCAAGGTGTAGCGGGATGAGTGCGAAATAGCACCTCTCTTTTCCTTTCCCGTCCGTAAATCTTCCCTGAATGCGTTTGACGAATTCTTCTCCAGGGCTCTGCTTCTCATGTGTGTTCCCCAAAATAGGCTCAAAGTTGTCGATTAAGTGATGCAAAGAATTAAATGTGAAATTTTAAAGTAATATTGACATAAATTTAGAATATAATGATAGAATTCTATTGCACAGTCACGGCGGAAGCACCTTAAGCGACCAGACGGTCAATCGGAAGCGCGCAGTCAAACCTCGAAAACCGTGATTCCGGGGGTGAAAAATCCGGCAACATCCTCCACCATACCGTGAGTCTCTGAGTCTTTGGCGGGACTCAAGAGAGAGGGTCTGGAAGGAAAGGGTTAAGTGAGGGGGCGGGAGGAGGAGGAAGATGGAAGGATCTGGTGGTGGAGGGGAGGGCGCATAAAAAGGAAATGCGTGGGGAAGGGGGAAAGGAGATAGGGTTGAAAGCTGCAGGAAACCCGCCTGCACTTACCCCGCAGCTCTCCCCCTCCCCACCGACTAAGATTCCCTTCATTCGACTCGCATTCGAGAGAGGTCTGCTCCCTAGCTCGCCATGAGAAAACTGCCGAACCACCCGCACGACAGATGATGGAGATGAAGCCGAAACTGAGAAGTGACGAACGAGTCTTCTGGAAAAATAATATTTAGCCGCATATGATATTTTTCTCTCCGGCGTATGATAATGTTGAATTCTCAATGGCTGAAAACAAGTGGCAATTTTACAGAATTTTCTTAATACGCATAAATATACCGCACAAACATTATGACTGAGACTCTACTACATTTAGAGTAGAGGAGCCGTGAATTTCAGTAAAATCACAACCATTTTACACGCTTCTTCAACGAAAAAAAGGGCTCGTGCAGTGCAAGTTATCACACAAGGGCTTGATTAAATAGTTAAATAAACAATTAGTTTTATCTAAAACATTATAATTGCCTAAAAAGGAAGGCATAAATTTAAAAAAAATACAATTTTAAATGCAATTTTAATGTTTTAGATGAAAAATTATTATTTATGTAATTATTTAACCAAGCCCTTGTGTGCTAACTTGCACTACAAGACCCCTTGTTTGCACTATAGGAGCGTGTAGAATGGTTGCGTATTTACTGAAATTTACTGCGCCACTACACTAAATTTAGTAGTCTCTCAGTCATAATTTTTTGTGAGATATTTTTTTTGTGTATTAAGAACATTCTGTAAAAATTTCACTTGTTTTCATTGTCTTCTTAGATATTGACTTGCAAAAAACGACGTTAAAAGGCTTTCGGCAATGTTTGACTAGCCCTAGATAACAATGGAGAGCATTCTCAGTAATAAAACTTTTACTGCAAGTAGTTTTTTTAAGTATTCAACTCAGAAATAACATTGAGTCTCGTTTACTACATAAAAATGTCTGGTGTTAAAAAGTTAGTGTTGACAAATTTTTCCAGAGTTCTTACGGAAAGATTTTGACTATCTAATATGATAGAAAAACTACAAAAATGGTTTCCAAAAGTTCTTTACATGCTGAAAACACTGCTTTTTTAATTATTCTGATATCTTTTACGTAGCTTAGAAATTAAACTTCATGCAAACCATGTTTTTCATCCAAATTTGCCCAGCCGCCCTTTTAAAAATGGCTTCCAAAAAAAGTATGGCTCGTAAATGTTTTTCAAATAGTGTTTTTTAATTGTCTACTTGAAGCACTACCAATGATAAAAATCGGTATAATTAAAAATTTCGAGCAACAAATATTATTTCTACTGGGTGATTTGAAATGGAATGACCCATGGGATGAATTTGGGATGGAAATTATAAAAGAAAACTTGGTGGGGAAAAAATGATCACCAGCTCGAGATAAAGTGCCGATTACAAAAGACAAACGTAAAGCAGTTCTCCTTGAACAGGACCATACGGGACTGGAACGACCTACACCGCGAACATATTTGAGCCTTTCCCGAAAAAGTTTGGTATTTCATAAATTAGTTAAAGAATTAGGTTTCAAATGTTTCTTAAAATGTTCTTCAATCGTTTTCATTGTATGTTCACGTTACCACCTGGCCAATGGCTTATTTGTAACAATTTCATAATAATAACCAGAAAAATACACAAGTACCAAGAATTGGCAATAGAAATAAAAGGGCAATTCCATTTGTGACGGAATCACCTTTGGAGAAAATTATGCCATAGGATATTTCGATAAAACTGTAAAGTACAAAAAAAAACGTCAAACATCTCACTAAGCATGACCAAAAAAACATTTATGAAGGTGATTTTTATCTACAGAAACAAAATAAATTATCGAAATACCTTCTAAATATGTCCATAATTAACAAGTGACAGAATTACTGCCATGTTAACCTCCGAAGTATTGATTTCAAACATCTTCAAAACTCTATGAATCGAAGTATGATTTGAAAAATTTGAATCAGGCTCCTAATAACGTTTCAAACACTAATTTCATAAAATTAAATAATTTGGCTGTAGATTTATCAAGATAAAATATTTCCAGCCTAAATTTTTATTTGAGAAAAAAGTTGACATTTTCATGGAAATGCCCAAAAATAATATGGGATATGGAACAAGTTTTTATAACGCCTATTGTCACCTCTGCCATCAGAATCATCCAAAAACAAATACAAGATATTTGTGCAATGCTCAACCTTAATCCGAATACATACGTGAAACTGCAAAAGGTAGTAGTAATGTAAACTTGCCACATCACGAGAAATTTCTCAGTTCAATAGAACAGTAAATAATTACTTTCATGAGAACCCGTACTCTTTAAATAAAAAAAACTCCGTGAAAACTGAACAAAATTATAGTAAAAAGATAACGATGATAAAAATAATAAAAACTAAACTTGGAAGGCACATTAGGAAAAATACAAATTGTCCGGCGGTTCCTATCTGTAGAATGACTTTACAAAACACAGTAGAACTTGACTTGGTCCGTTCACTGTGGAGAAACCTTACAATATAGCAAGACGGGAAAAATATGATGATAATAATAATTAAAACATTCGATTAAAATAACTTTGGCGCTCCGTGCATTTAGTAGACACAACAATGTGGCCAGTATCATATATCAGGAACTGTCAAG
Organism: Ischnura elegans; assembly: GCF_921293095.1. Taxonomy (NCBI): domain Eukaryota; kingdom Metazoa; phylum Arthropoda; class Insecta; order Odonata; family Coenagrionidae; genus Ischnura; species Ischnura elegans. The sequence goes on from NC_060252.1 coordinate 58,376,710, forward strand.
AAAAAAATGGAATCCTGGACACCGATGGGATTACCATATTACTTAAGTTCAAACTCAATTCAAAAAGAAATACTATGAAATATTGCTACATGTGAATTGAATATTGTAAGTTAACTGAATATTGTGCTAAAGTTAATAAAATCAGAAGAATTTATGAGTATTCATAAGTTTGTCTTGTTGATAATTATATATGTGTACTTATTGTTCTATTTTGTCATATATTAAGTCGCATTCTGTGACATCGATGTTAAATGTAAATCTACATATTGTTTGTAATTTTTTCGACTCTATTATATTTATACCTAATCATGTATGTTCCTAAGGGAAATACTTGTCCCGGAATAATAAATTTCTAAAGTAACGAACTAAAAAATACAGACTCCTAGTTCGCTCATCTCGCTATGGAGTGGGGAAGGAACTCGAGTTTCGGAAAGGGGATGCAGAGTGAAGGAGGATGGGAGAGGTATAAAGAGAGAAAGAGAGAGAAGAGGAGGATGAAGGCGAGTGGGCGCAGAGGCAGCAGAGGTCAGGGAAAGGACGAAGAGCGGAGGAGGGGTTGAAAAACCTCCCATCGGAATCGGAAAGGGGAGGAGGAGGGAGGAAGGGGTTGGGAGAGGGTTAAAAGGGGGTGGAGGGTGAATTTCGACGGGGTGCAAGGAGGAGGGAGGGGAGGGTTGGGCGCGAAGGGAAAATTCAGAGGAAGACCCCTACCGCTTTTTTTCCTCCACCGTTTTGTTTTTTTTTTTTACTCGAGAAGAGTCGACGAGTGACTGCTGCAATCCGTGCAGCCTCGCAGTATCGCAGCGTTGCCACGCCGAATAGGAGACTAGAGGGGTCTAGTCTATCCTCTCCCCCCCCCCCCCACCACTCCTCCTATTCCTCCCTTTTGAGGCGATCGTGGGGACCGCAGCAGGATTATTTCGGCAGGAAGGAAACGCGGAGAAGCCACAAAGCGAATGCGATGCTCGAATCATGTTTCATTGGATAAAAAGGTTTCATAAATACCATACATTATTTGCATTGAGTGAAGTCAGAAATTCTCCCCCAATTCCATTTCTCGTATATAAAATTAGAGACTAATATTTCAAAGCGAAGGCGATGGCCGAATCATGTTTGAACGGAGAAAATGTTTTTAAAATACCAAAAAATATATGCATGAGTAAAATCAGAATTCCATTATTCGCACATTAAAATCGAGGCTCATATTTCACACTCGTCCGACCACACCTTGAATATGCAGCGAGCAAATGAGATCAGGTGCAGAAAGACTTAATCCGTGCACTGAGTGAAATACAAAGTAAAGCTGCGTGATTCGTCAAAAACCGCTACGGGCGTACAGAAAGCGTTACACAGGTGTTAAACAAATACATTTAGAAGCCGCTAAAGAACCGGAGGCTGCGCGCTATGCTTAGGTTGCTTGAGCAATCTTTAAGAGCGACACGGAGAACACTGTATTTAAAACCCAACATCTTTCCAGGTTCAACAGAAACGATTAATTAATGGAGATATATTGCAGAACGGATAGGTATGGGCGTTCGTTTTTCCCACCATCAATAAAGGACTCAAATAAATTCTAGGTGCAATTTATTTATAGCATTTCTTTTTCATTTGTGAATGGCTAAAGCTTTCTGTGCTATTTTACTGTAGAGTTCTACAGGATCCAAAGTCATGGAGGGATAAAGTTTTTTTCTGAACTTCTAAATACGCTGTAGAAATGAAATACTCAATTGGCCGTATAATTCTCCCACGGCTCGTCCACCTTTCAAGTCAAAAAATGTCACTGCGTTGTTGTGCGGGAAGGGGGAGAAACATTTTTCAACAAACATTTTGAAACAATTTTCTCCCCCTTCCCGCACACCAACGCAGTGACATTTTTTGACTTGCAAGGTGGACGAGCCATAGGAGAATTATACGGCCAATTGAGTATTTCCTTTCTACAGTTCCGAAGCCGTAGAAGCTCAACCCCCATTTTTTGCATTCTAAACACGCCATTCTACATTAAACTTCGGCAAGATACTACAACCGAATTCTAACTGATTGAGAGCTGGTTTTTCGTAAGGATTTGTAGATTATTTTACTGAGCAGACGCAGCTCCTAACGTTTATGCCTGGGTCATTGATTACCAAATACATTGTCCAGTACGGCCGATCGGCTTATTCTCAGGCTCTAATGCATAATCTCAGCGGCGAGATGTACGAGACTAGGTAATTAAACAGATTTTGAGCAAAATAAACCGTGCATACTAGGCGAGAGCTGACAACTGCTTACTGACAGCAACTCAAAAAAACAAGACATATATCGTAGAGTACATCCGGAATATTATACCAGTCAAAGATGAGGGATTCCTTGAAGATGAACCATAGTAACGTAATTGAACATGTTATCATATTAGCATCTAAAAAGATTTAACATACAGCGTATTCAATGCAGGGTAAATAAATCTAGACCCCCTTACAAACGCCATAGATGTGGCTGAAGAGAACCATATACATGTAAATGGAGTCAAAATCACAAAGAAGGACCTGATTTTCAGGTTCATAATAAGCAAGGAAATGAGAGAGGTATTATGCCTAAAGGATAGGTACAGATAACCAGGAATCTGTTTTCTCCAATCTATAAAGGATTTAAATAAGTGCAAGGGAGGATTCAGTTCTAAAATCGCTGAAATTCGCACCTTCATTCCTTTTTATACCAATAACTGGTGTCCTAACAACCCCGCCACACACATTTTGAGACGGTCAGTGGGGAGTATGTAAATGAAAAATATCCTATCCCTCCTTGCAGTTCGAAATGCAGTTTAATTTTTGATCTTCAATGAGGGTAAGAAGTAAACCATGAAACGGAGCAAAAAAGTCATTCGACGATGGACTTAAAAGAAAACGGTAAATTCCCCTCCATACGGCCTACAAACATCCTATTTGAGAGCTTTTTGATCACAACGGGTTCCAGAGAAGAGTATCGCCTAATCGGAAGTGAGTGGAAGGTAGCGAAACTGACTGTGGATTCTGAAACGCGTTGCCAGACACAGGCCAAACAAACAGGACAACGACACCCGGTCATACCAGAAACTAGGAGAGTGCTGACACAAACATGCTATCATGCAAATAAAAATACTAATTAGTAATAATAAACGAAAAGATAGGGCACTAGTGATTCATGCATGAGTTATATCATGACAAGAAATGCATGCAGATAGCTGGTATTGATAAATATAGAATGTTATTAACTATACAAAAGACGAAGTACTGAACATGGTGGGTATAGCTAGTCAAGGTATCATAGAGCTAAACTATCGCAGGTATTAGGGTCACCGCATTGTGCGCGGTTCACGATCGACGGGACGTAATGCCCCAATTCAGATAACGATTATCCCAGCGATCGTCTTAACGATTGTTGCCAGAACTAGTTGTGTGAATGCATGTCTGGACAATAGTTCACGTAGTTCCTAACGTTGCCACTTTACGATGGCTAGGCACTGCGTAACCGGGAGAGGAAGCGACAAGAGAAGGACGAAAAGTTTGTGAAGCTTTCATCACTCTATTTTTTTTCAAGGATTTGTCCAAGCAAGGAAGAGTATGAGCGGAAGAAAAATTATACGTTAAATTCACGTTGAACATAGTCAGTGGCGTAGCCAGGGGTGGTCTAGGGAGTCCGGACCCCCCCTCAAATATACAAACACAATTATTTTCCTTCATCGAAGAAAATAAAACATTGAAAAATCATGAATTTACAAAATATTTCTTTAACAAATGAGGTTTTTTCGATTATGAAAAGTGTTAAAATTAGTTAAAAATCCATTACTCAGTACTCTGTTTTTCAAAAATTTTCCCCCCTGGTTTTGGACCCCCCCGAACGAAATTCCTGGCTACGCTACTGAACACGGTACCTAATACCTTAACTCTCTATACCTCAGCAGCTTTGCTAGCCGTCAATTTCTGTTCACTTAAGGTTTCAGCACTGGATGGCAGCACAGGTTTTAACCACCGTAGTGTGAATGCACGATAGTTCCAACAATCGCTGGAACAATCGTAATCTGAACGAGGCATAAGCGTGAACCACGGAGCGCAGGTCGCGAGGCATCGGCCGAGCACCGCCCAATGCACCTTGACTTGCCCACTGCCTCCCCTCCCCCTTCACTTTCCTTCAAACTCGAAGCACTGCGTGCGCTCCCCCATGCACATCGTCCAGCCAAGTTTCGCCCTCTTGAGGCAGTCGAAGGCGGGGACGGAGAGAGAAATAATTCGACGGAATAGCGGATGCGGCGATGAACTGTAGGAGGGTAGCATGAACATGCGCAGGGCAGTGGCGTAGTCAGAAATTTTGTTAAGGGGGGGTCCAAAAGCAGGGATGGAGATTTTTTGAAAAACAGGATACTAAGTAGAGGGTTTTAAAATAAGTTTAAGTCTGTTCATGGTCGAAAAAACTTAATTTGTCAAAGAAATATTTTTTAAATTCATGATTTTCCAATATTTTGTTTTCTTTCATGAAGGAAAATAATTGTGTTTTTATACTTCGGGGGGGGGGGGGGGGGGGGGAACGGACCCCCCGGACTTCCCCCCCCCCTGGCTACGCCACTGGCGTAGGGTGCATGGGGAAGTGAAAAATATCATTAAGAGATACCTGCGGCAAATGTTATTCATACCTTCGAAATCCCACCAATATCTGAACGTGCTATCACGGACGATGACGAATAACCAACCCGAAGAAAATACTCTTTGCGCGAGACAATGTGTTGACGTTACCGCCCAGGGTAGTCATGTTGCCTCTAGTAATTCTGAGAAATCTGCATGATGAATGCATCACCAAAATATTTAAAAGGACGTAAGACGACCGTAGGAGGGATACTCCTAAATATCTTCAAAATCACAAGCAGGCATTTTTATGAGCGGAAATGGGTATAAAAATACCCTTTCGAAAGTTTTTTTAGGCCAGGCTTATAAGAATTTTAAATTTTCGCAAGATCGAGGTTTATATTCCTCTCTGAACTGAGCTTCAAACGCGAGTGGCATATTTTTTTAAACTGGCATCACTGTCGTCATAATATCTGGCATCACTATCCTTATGCATATATATTTCTAACTATGCAAAACTCATCCAGCCACCACCTAATGGTCTTTCGGCTGGCTTTGTAACGAATATAATTCAAGCTTTTTTCCCCCTGATGCTAAAAATAATAGAATGATTTTTAGCCTAGACGTACCCTCATTGATTTACTATACATCGTGGTTCCCATACAGGTCTGATACCTATATACCACGCAATGTAGTGGGAAGATTAAATGCCCAATGAGCAGGGTATGTATCAATATAATTTCCTTTAGTACCTAAATACTCGTGACTGGTGTTAATTCTCAAAATGAGATTATATATGATTTTATTTGCATAAGTACTAAGCAGCATTTTCCAGGCTTCTCAGATACAACGATCACGATTACATGAATCATAAATTTTTTGCAGAGTTACTTTTTTCCGACTTCTTAATTAAATACTGGTAATCGGGAATAACATTCTCTGCTTAAAAAAAAACAACTTTCTCGAATAAATGCGACCCGAAGTACATTATCTCGTTGACTATCAGTACGAGTTATGACTATACTAACACAATAGTGAATTTTACCGTTTTACTGGATAGATTGTTTTCGAAGTTACTTCATTCCTTCTTAAATAAAAACTGGTACTCGGAAATAGAATTATCAGCTATAAAAAAATTTAACATTCTCGATTCAATGCAGCACGAATTTCACCCTCACACCCTCAGTACATACTTCTATTTATGAATGACAGATTTTTTCACACCACTGATTCCACGCTTTCGTACTATAGTAATTAATTGTTTCCTTGCCATGATTTCGAGATTCTAAACTCTCCTCATTGTTTATCAGTGGTGCAAGGCCCTTCTGTATTCTTAAATGTTACTTTAGCCGCGGTCGATCTATCATAAAATAAATCACTCTACTTAAAATGAATATTTTTCCTCGACGTTAATTCGCAATGTCCCCCTCAACAATAACCCTGTCAAACAAACACAAAGAGTCGATGAATTTCCGTATTCATACCTATGTTTTACAAACTCAACAATGATCCTCTCATACAAACTCACCCAGTCAATGAATTTCCATACTTGTACGTTTTACAAACAATCTAGCCTCTCCATGATCATGCTGTAAGAAAACTATAAGCACAGTTTCAAATTTATATACATGCTCTAATGAAAAACCCACCATTTTCTGCGTCCAACAATGCTCCTATACCCTGCGAGGGACTTTAATTTCTTTTACTTCCTCCCTATTCACCTATGTCTTTTGTTCCTCCATTTTTTTGTACATGGACCTTCATCAGTTGGTTTGTGTGCGAGAAAATAGGCAAACCAGATGCCTTGGTGAAGTCCCTCTGGAAAATCGGGGGTTTGTCCTTAAATGCACTCATTAAGGATACGATCCTTTGGGGATCCTTAATAGATTTTCAACCCAGCAGCGGCGAGGGTTTCTCAAGTTCATTCAGTGCTTACGCTCTCGGTGGAGGGGCGTGGGATTTGTCTCGGCCCTTAGGGAGGTAGTGAATGGACGCATTAACATATTCTCTACGGTGCCTGCTATCCTATGCATTGGAGACCGGCAGGTGTTCTGGTGCTCATTATTATCTCACAGTGAAGTACAGCTTGACATGCAACGCATAGACAAAAGACTTCAAAAGTACCTCTACATTCTCTACCGGCAAGGCAACAACTTCGCGCAGCCCGCAAATCATATCGCGGATAACTAATTTAAGGCAAAACTACTTGAAGGTAATAAATTGCCTATCGAAATACTGTAAGCACAATTTCCGACATTAATTAATCATTTAATCATAAAATACCTCGATTAAATTAAACAAATGGCGTAAAATGAAGACTACCAATTAAAAAATTATTATTATTCATAGGCATAACTGGTTCTCGACCAACATTCAAAACTATATAACCGTTAAGTCGAATACCGTTTTAAACAGCAATAAAGCCGGCGATGTAATATAGATCCTTAATTTAATTTCTGATTTACTGATGATTTCCAATGACTAGGGACACGCTGTGTATCCTCCGCTGCGAATGTAATGAAATACTAAACGCCGCGATAATACTATATCGATATTCTGTGAAGAGATTTTTTTCTAAAAAGTAGTTCAGAAATTAAGACATGCCAAAAGAGTTTCAGGTTCCAATACCCTGGGAACGGTTCACATCCCGATGGGAGCGGTGTTTTTTCAAAGACTGCCCGATCCCTGCTTTATTGAAGTGTGGAGGGAAATACATAAAACCATCAAAATTTATAGTCGAGAGCAGTACAGAATACTCTAGGTAAGCACAAAGCAAATGAACCACTACAAAACGTCCCTATGTTTCAAATTTCAATCAAATCAAATCTCGCCAATGCCGAGGAAACCCCGCTGTATCGGACCGACCGGTGCACCCCCAAGATGCATCGCGGGCGACTGCAGCGCTCAGCGCGGAGCAGCGACACCTCTCGCAGGAAACAAGAAAAAAAAGTCGCAGGGGAGGGCAAGTCAAGAGAAGAGTCGGCCATCCGCCGCACGAGGCGCTGCCCTACGCCTCACGCAACGTGGAAAGCAGTCGGGTGGAGGGAGGGGCGGATGGTTGCGCGGCAACGGGTAAATTGATGGCGGGGAGTGAGCGAAGGAAAGCGGGGTGGAGGATCGCCGCGTCAAGTTCCCGAAAAAAGTTCTTCGAGACATCGAGGTCCGAAAGTCAAAGCCGCGCCAGCTTCACACGGGTACAGCTTCAAAGGCCTGTTTACACTATACATTAACGCGTACGAGTTGATGCCTGTTTGCATGAATGACTTTCGTGGACCGGTACTGAACATGTAAGAATGCATGAACCAAATTGGAACACGTTCTGTTTTCTGTTCACGCATTCGCATAAGTCGGGTGGTTACTCGTTGCATTTTCGTGTTCATTCACGCGTTCATACATTTTGACAATTAACTCGCACGGTTTAATGTACCGTATAAATAGGCCTTAAGAGACGAAACAACCAAATATTTGCAGCGAATATTTTATTGTTGATTGATACAACTTTCACAGGTTCTTAAGCGCAAATTCATTTTCTGATGTGACCTTAAATTGTAAATATATTTTGTAGAGGTAAGTTCGGGAACGCGCAATCCAGCACAAATATTATTCGCGAATGCTAACTTTCGCTCGCTATCACCCTTATATTTTTAATTTAATTTCTCATTTATGGTTTTGATACGACTGTAGTTCCATTTGCATGGAACCAAAGCGATTATAAGATTCAGATGCGATTTTAAAGTGTAAAAGTAAAACTCTCGCTCCTAATAATCCTCATAGCTTTTAAGTTGATACCATTATCAGGGTGGAGCGGTTGCGCGGCAACGGGTAAGTTATTGGCGGGGAAAGAGGAGAGAGAATGAAGGAAGGAGGGGTGTTCCTCCCTCCACGGCAGCAGCACTTCTTTTCGGCGTGCGAGAGAGCGCGTATTCGGGCGGAGGGGAGGGGCGCAAGCGAGGGCGGGTTGCGGCGGACCCGCGCTCTCCATGACGCAAGGGTGTAGCGGAGACGGTGGGATGGGGCGCCGAGAGAAGTGATTGCGACGGTGGTGTGAGGGAAGTAGGGGAGGGAAACCACGGGTAGGGGGGGTGGGCACACATTTTTGATAACTGGTTTCCGTCGGAGGGGGGGAGAGGCGAAAAGGGGAAAGAGTAAAAATGTTGAAAAAAAAAGTTTAAAGCTCGCGCGCCTCCTTCCCCTTAACAAAAAAATAAATAAATTTTTCTCCCTCTCCTCTCTCGCTCTTGGTCTCACGAATTTTCCCCCTTCCCCTAAACCCTCCGGGCCATTACCCTCCCTCCCTGTGCTGCACCCCCGCCGCACTCTTCCTCAATGCACTTCCAGCCATGACAGCAGCGGATCCCTCGCGAGCGCTCCCTACCCCTCCATTATCCCGTAGGATCGTCGCGTCTGAAAAGTTCCCGAAAAAACTTCTTGAGACGAGTGAGTCCGAAAAGTCACCGCCGCGCCATCCTTATGCATGTGCAGCGTTAAGGCCGTTTTACACGGGGTACGTAATTGCGTGGGGATCGGGTTGATGTTCGTGGCTACAGTGTTGGCTTGGGCACGGGTTCAAATCCCGGCGGTGGCAGACAATTTTCAGAGACTGCCCGATCCCTGCTTGAATGATGTGTGGAGGACACTTCAGGGGCAACACTCCGTCCGTCGGATGGGACGTTAGCCGCGGTCCTCTCGGCACCTTTCGTTAAGAGCAGGCTAATGCCGACGCCGGGTTTCTCTCCACCCTTCCTTACCTACCCTTCCCTCATGGCGCAAATGACCTCAACTGTCGGTCGCCTCCTACAATTACCGTACCATGCGTAATTGCGCAGGTTAGAACTGCATTTCTTTCCGAATATGGCGTGAAAATGCACGAATGAAATAAGAAAAGGGGCTATTTTGTCATCTCATGTCCATGTATGGACGTATTTAGGAGTAGAGGGCACGGGTGCAGGTGCCCCAGCCCCGCCAGATGCTTAAAAAATAGACAAAATTTTTAATACGGTTATCATTACGCTCGTTTCGTTTTGTGTATTACGGAGCCTAAATCATTTAATTTCATATTAATAACTTTCATATCAAAATAAAGAGAATATTTCGTACAGTAATTGTTGTAGTACATATCTAGTTTTTAATCGCAAGAATGAGAAGGTCGTTTGTCTGTCAGACTCTTGATACCCCCATCCCCAGAAAACTCCTGCATCTCCCCCTACGTCCATATATTCTCGCATGTATTCTAACAATTCATCGCTTTACGCGACGCAAATTTGACTCCGCCTTCACACACAAGTCAGATTGTGTAAGTACATGCCACGAGTAGAACAGTCTTTAGGAACGTCGAAGATGATGCACACAAATTTTCGCACCAAATCATAGAAAGAATCAATGCAAAGACTTAGGGAAAGAGTCCTTTTCTGTTAGTTTATGGATGGTGAAGAAAAATTGTGTGACGAAATTTTAACCTTGGATAGCTGACCAGGTGGAACGAGAAGGCGGGCTAGCTAGGTTACTCTCCCGAGGGCGGTGTCTGTAACCCTTCGCTTTTCACCCGCACACCTCGCAAGGTAGAGGACAGGCAATCTTTCTCTACGTTTATGTAAAAAAATTGGTTGAAAACAGGCTCCGCCATTTTGTTATATATCTATGGTTAATGATGAAATAAAATCTTTGAAAACCCTCCAAATGGAAGAAAAAGAAGTATTAATTAAGATGGTATAACAGTTTTGTCAATTCATGAATTTTAAGATATTCATGAAACCACTGCACAAAGATAACGTTGGCAATTTTCAGAAATAAATCGACGGAGGTCGTTTTTCGATAAATTTTCTCAACTTTGACCTCAAATATATTGTTAATGTGAACACCCAGGAAAGAAATAACCCAGCAAGTTATGCACAATTTATTTGAGAATGTGTATGCGAAGTTTCAGCTTCCTTGCTCAAAAAAAAAAACGTTTTTGAGGTTTTGGCCAGCTTTTTTCGATTCTAGCCCACTGTGCGCCGCCGCGCTGAGAGTCCGACGACCCACGTTACATATTAAGAAATAACTATAGTTTATATTTTTAAAAGGATGCATAACATTATTTAAATGATATTTAACTCATAGCGTACTCACTCAGTGGTTAACTCCATCTTTCTGAAGACTTCCACTCTGAAGACTTTCCGTATTCCCGGCTTCATCTCTTCTATTGTTGCAGCTTGCTTGTGATTGGCCGAAAATCCTAGCCTCTTCCACAGGCTCCGTGATAAAGTATTATTCCGTCGGTAGCCTAACGACAGGCTGTTACCATTCCTTGCATCGATGAGCTATCCAGTGGCGCCGACTCCATGGGGCCTGAGGGGGCCCGAGCCCCCTCAAAGATTCGTTTGGGGGGGCGGAGCCCCCTCAATAATTCAAGAAAATAATTAAGTTATATTATGCTTTGTGAAATCACAAAAATATATTGGTAATTTTTTTTCCCATGCTTGACGATAGTTACCTTTGAAAATAAATTCAACAATGTGTTAAAACAAATAATTATAAGGTTAAGCAGGTTAACTGAATCAGGTGGTGTGAATCATGACAGCTTTTCGGCGCTGCGACATACTTTGACTTCAACCTCTTCCCGGGGAAAGACCTCCTATATGGGCCCCCCAATATTTTTTATAAGTCGGCGCCCCTGGAGCTATCGTTAGGAAGAGTTAGATAAACGGGTTTCCGCAAAGCGGGTGTCGTTGCAAAAAAGAGTTTCGTTAACAGCGCGCTATCGGAAGTATGTGGTTGAGTTAGAGAAAGCCCCTACAGGAGAAGGATAGGAATGGAAGGTAGGGGATAGGGATAAACCCGCGCTGCCATGGGGACAACGGGGCCCACTACTTGCGAAACCATGACTTAATTTGCTAACGATTTGAAGATTATTCCATAGTGAGAGGAATCCATCGATCATTTCGTTGGATGGATAGCTGACCAGCATGAACCAAAGTTACTGATAATGTTTTGTTCGAAAACGCGCCATTTTCAAACTACAGAAACTTTGAGTCAAGCGCTCCGATTGGGCGAGAGTTTTTCCTGTTGCCGTATGCTCTTGACAACTCAACACTTCGAATGCTTTGCCTGCCGGAGATCGCGATGCATCCAAGGTACCTGGCAAAAGGACAAACTCGCGGCCAATCGGAGCGCCTTGCTAATAGTTATGTAGATTAAAAATGGAGCGTTTTCTACCTAAACATCATTGGTAATTTTGGTTCTCACTGGCATCAGCTATCTGAGGTTAAAATTTCGTGACATTTTTATTCCTCCATGTATACGTCATTGTGACAAAAAAACCAATGAAATTTTCTGTATTCCATTGGAATCAAGTTGGAAACAAAATGTAAGCACATCGTCGCAATATTTTTTCAGTTATCAGTGAATAAATAAAATTGTTTAAGTTTTATCACTTTAGGTCTAGGGTAATGGCATGTAACAAAAGTAATAAATTTTTTCTCTCTCGGTGGCGGAGGGGTAAATTCTTAGGTTGCCACACATGAGGTCGCGGGTTCGAGGTAGATTGCCCCTACCCCAGGGCATAGATGAATATGTATGTATATTTGTAACAAGTTAAGAACCTTGTATTTGTAACGATAAAGACACTGATGTAAAAGGCCAATGGTGATGTTTTCCTTGGTACAAGAATTAATAAAAAAGAAAGGATCATCAGCGCAATGCCACCATTTAATACCGTTTAACTTTTTTGGCTTAACTTCATGAAACCACGATACATAAAATAAAATTTACTTAGCAATTCCACACTACTCACACTTCATTATTGACCATTGTTTCGACACCGGAACTGGAACCGTATTGCCAAGTCACTCAACGCCGAATATGTGAGTTATTTTTCATGTTTGAGGGCTGATGAAATCATGAGCTTTTTTAGGAATATATCGGTAGGGTACGGTCCCTGGCTCCTTATCCCGTGATTGCGGGTTCGAGTCCCACCTGAGAGGGATTTCAACACTCAGGGCATGAGTGTGGGTAAATTTCTGTTGTTCGAGTCACTAAAAAACCTAGACAGAGGCTACGCCTTCCCATATCCCAGAAAAAAGAAATCAATTCCTGCCAATCATTTAGGTTATTGTAATTTAAAGCCAGATAATTTTCTTCATTAAAGCTCTCACGCCACTAAATTTTGTAATCAGTCAGTTTCTAGTCCAACTTATTGTCCCATATTGGACCAGAAAATACATATAGTACATATACCAAACTTGAGAGTGGAATTACATATTATGTATGTGCACTCTCAAGTTTCTTCGGTTTGATTGCCAGGTAGACGTTTCCTGGAATAGAAAAGCTGGTAAACCACAAAATCAACGTAGTAGCAGGGGACAGAAGAAGACCAAAGACACAAAAAATCAGGGGAAAAAACGGAAAAGCGATACCGACAAGAGTATTTAAGAAATTAGGATACAAGTAAAAAAATTAATTTTTAGGTAAATCCGTAAGATGAATAATATAATAAAATAATCAATAAAAGTCAGTTGCAAGCCATCGCCTTCACTTTAAATGGACCTTAGGCGAAACTTAAAGAGCCTGAGCTAAGATCACACATCAGGGCTCCAACTAAATCCGAAACTAGAAGTGATGAAAGATACCGAAATGATCGGCGAATAGTGTAAACATTTAAGAGAGATAGCGAGAAGACTAATCCAATAGTTGGACGATATACTGAGATGCTGTAGACCGTAATGGAAAGATGTTGGCAAAAGGAGGAAGAGATGGGAGGACAATGGGCCTTATGGCATGACTGCATGCTGACATACCAGGAAACTTGACTACGATCCGACTTAGGTACATCTGGAAATTGCGGCTCACATGAAAATACACTTCAACCATTACATCCGCCTCCCATACATTAAAGTAAGCTGAAAACTACCGTCTTCACCTTGAAATGGACGTTATCCGAGGCGTCAAGAGCCTGTGCTAAGAGTTCTGAATATCATTTAGGTCAGCATGACCAAAATCATAGACGGATTTAGGGGGGGGACGGGGGCACGTGCCCCTTCCCCCAGACGCTTAAAAAATAGACAAGATTTTTAATACGGTTATCATAACATTCGTTTTGTTTCGTGTATTAAGGGGCCCAAGACAAGTCATTGCCGATCATTGGTCATTCGCTTGTCACCGCTCGTAAAAAAAGCATCGTCTAATTGGGTAAGGAGCTCGAAAACTATCGCAATTATATATGTAACTTATTAATATATTTCATATTAATAACTTTCATATAAAAAGAGAATATTTCTTGCAGTAATTGTTGTATGCTATTTTTAATCTCAAATGTGAGAAGACTGTTTGCCTGTCATACCCCCCCCCCCCCCCCCAGAAAAAAACTTAGATCCCCGACTTAATCCTCCCCAAACTACTCCTACACCAGTCACAAACAATAATCGAATCAGTCCGAAGGTTGGCAGGTATAGGCCACTTACTCATGACAATTGTGTTTGCAATTTGTGCTAATTTGATTTGTGAGGGTACGCGTCTTCGCTCCCGATTTTTCTTCACCAGTGCTTACTTATCCAGGGCAATTGTGTTTCCGATTTATGCGTTAATTTGATTTGTGAGTTAAAAGTAAAACTTACAAGGTGTCCGATGGCTTTAGCCGGAATTAGAACCCGAGATTCCTCGGTCAGTAGCTGAAAAATCTACCCACTAGGCCACTATGTCCCCTGCTCCTTCACCAACTACTTCTTAAAAAAGCGTGGATACGCAATGGCCGAGTTCAGGTTGTAAATTATAAATCGCGGGAATAGGAATCGACCAACGATCGTAGGCAGGGGTCTGGAGATCTTCGACGGAAGTGTTGCGGTTCTCGTTCGCAAGTTATAAACCCCCTGAGCGCAGACGAAACTACGCCGGTGGAAAAGGCCTGCGGCGAGGAAAAAAACATGGACACCTTTTTCGTTCATTTTTTTAGCTTGGGCACAGCGATGCGCGTGGGTGGCTGTTGGTAGTAGAACTATAGGATCCCTCCTGCTAAGGATATAGGGTAGGAAGAACGAGGAACAGGAGGGAGAGGTAGTGTCTATCTCCCTCCCCTGCATCCTTCCAATTCCCCTACTTTCGCCGAATGCATTCCGGCGACGTATTGGAGTAGTTCACAGTCTAACCGGTGGCGGCGCTGGCTCTCGGGAAGGCAACTAGCTGCGCGGGAATACGACTGCCATTGTAAAGCCAAGGGCCATGGTACAGCCTCCGCGACGACTTCACTTTAGAAATTTATCTCGCAAAGCCGCAGCGAGCTCGTTCGGAGGGACTGAGGGTTCAATGCCTCCCCGAAATATGTGAAAGATGCAGTCTTAAAAGTCTTCAACTTCAAATGAAACCCCCGCAATGTACCCCCTCCATAAAATCCCACCAATATTATTTCAGGTTTCGGCTTACCTATCTCGTTTATAAACACATTCAGCTTGTGCCTGCGCAGTCATTCCTTATTATGGCGGCACGATCCAAGCTAAACTCAACCCGCTCTGCAGTATAAGAACTTCTTGCCATAAAATATGCTCTGGAAAATATATCTTTACACAAGTCCTATCTAATCTGCTCAGACTCCTTAAGTGCACTCCGTGCCATTTCAGATTACTACCCCTCTCATCCCTTGGTGCAGTCCATACATGATACCCTTTACTCTTTGAGCAGGAAGGGCATTACAATTTCTTTCATGTGGATCCTGGGGCATGTCGGAATTCGAGGCAATGAGATGGTGGATGCAGCAGCGAAGAAGGCACTTTGTAAAACCAACATCGATTTTGATAGGATCTCCTCCGACGATCTAAGAGCCGCACTGAAGAGAATGTGCATGGAGCAATGGCAAGAGGTGTGGAATAATATCGCTGGCAATAAACTAAGAAATATCAAAGTAGAGACGACCGCTTGGTCCACCTCAGCCAGGAATAGTCGTAGGGAAGAGGTCGCCCTCATTAGGCTTAGAATTGGTCATACCTCTTCACCGAAGAGAAACAACCTCCCCGCTGTGATTGCCTCCTTACTGTGAGACACGTTCTGGAGGAATGTACAAAATACTCTCATGAACGTAGGGAACCAGTTGGAAACCAAGATATACGAACCGTTCTGGGTAATAATCTGGATAATATTAATAATGTAATGCAATATATCATCAACACAGGCATAATTAAACTCTTGTGACTTCAAACAATGGGATGCCCCTTTTTGTTGAAAGCGCTTAATAGAACTCAATAAGCTTCCTTAAGGTAAAGGAACTATGAGCGGTGCAAATGACCTTGCTGTCGACGCACCCCTAAAAACGCATCTCTACTACTACTACTATAAACTCATATGAAAAAAGCAAAATTATAAACGGCTAGTCTTCATTGTTTTTCTATTTCGATATTGATTTGGCAACGGATTGATGGACTGCCAATTGTAATTACATGAAAAGATATCTGTTTCAGCCGGTACTGTGCCTGGAATAACAGGCAGAAATTTTCACGAGAAAAACGTCTGTGTAAAGCCTCTACGGACTTGGAGAACGCATTTTGCAACGTAGAATGAAACAAGATGTTCAGCAGCAAGGATAAAATTGGCTTCAACTACAATGACAAAAGAACCATCTACTACCTCCACTGGGCTGAGGTGGACACAATATGAATCCAAGCAGGAAGAAATGTGAATTTCAAAATTAAAAAAGGGTGCTACATGGATGTAAACCATCACCAGCACTCTTCATTATATAGATGAAGAAAGCATATAAGGAAATAGGAGATCAATTAATCGCAGGAGTCAAGGTACAGAGAAGAAGTCAGTTGCGATATTAATAAATTGCAGAATTTTATTAAGAAGATTAATGGCTCAAAATGGTGAGTTTTTTGGCTAGCATACCTATAATAATAAACAAGGATATGAACGAATTTGGAGTGAATGTTCACTTTCTTATATTTATGATGAAAAAAAGTTGCGGTAAAATGATGATTTAATGATTCATAAGCACTATCTTAGTTTCACTTCACATTTTTTAAGCTGAGTGCTCAACTGAAGTATCAAAACCACTCACATTTCCCTAAAAGCTACATGGTTTCAATCCTTACCAAAAGAATAAGACACTGGGCCACCATTACAATTCCATAAGCAAGGCAAAATAATTACCTCACCAAAAATGGCTGTTTTCTGTACACTTTTATTTTTAAATACATAAAATATGCAATGATAGCAAATTTTTGACAAGTATTATATCTTCATGGTTCATCATTAGATATCCTTTTTAAATTTTTTAGATTTATTTTAGCAAGAAGGCTAATTTTTTTGCCAACTTTACAAAGATTCCACTCTTAATAATACAAATGTATCTATTGTGCCGATTCCTGAAAAAAGATAAAGAGGAAATTCAATAATGATACTTGTATTTTTAGGGACCAAACACAAACAAGTTTACAGCATGAAAATAGTAAGTCAATCATGATAACTATTAAACAACAATATCACAAATACATTTATCTTCGATATCACAAAATATTTATTCATCTCACACAAGAGACAACATAATTGAAAGATTAAGAAAACTGGCTGAATAAATATGAACATACGTTTTACTTAACAAGTAAAAGTCTACGATACAGTCTTGAATACCCCACTTTTAACAATTCATTCTATTCGTATCATAACATTAAAAACAATTGTTCACTTTGCTGCCTTTGTAAATTAGATAAAGGAAGTGCATATCTCATCCTGATCTTCATCCAACAAAAGAGTGAACAAATAAAAGATCCAAGGGCTACTACAATGAAAACTGTCACATTGCTGTGGCACAAAGCTAATGGTGAAATTGCAGTTTCATGACAGCCTCCATATAAAATAGGTTAACCACAAAATACCAGCAGGGAGCGTTAAAGCCTAAAGAAGTGTAACGGGAAGAACAAAAACACTTTTCACTGAAAGAATTACCCTAACCATTTGTAAAATGTGTGATTAGTAATTGACTTCACATGTCTATATTGTGGGCAGGTGCTTATTTTGATATAAATCAATTGATCTCACATTGACCAATTTAAATAGGGGATATTATTTCAATTTCCATGGCAAACCATGCCATAGTACTCTCATTGATATTATATTTGATTTGGAATGGAAAATACCTTTTGGCTTCTTCTTTGTATGCCTCATATCTCTCTGCTTGCCCAACACTCGGCTACTAAAATGCTAACAATTCCTGGCCATTAACGATGGTGTTTCATTCTCGCACTCTAAAGGTGACAAAACCGTCAACAGACCAAAAGTCTATGGTCCCAGGGTCCCAATCTACTGGTCAGTTAACACTGTCAGTGCAGAGCACGTCAATTGACGTGGTCCCGTCCAAGCTGGGATACGGATCACGTCAATGGACATGCTTAGCCGATTGGTCTCGGATCCAACTTTTCCGCCTCCGTACATAACTAATTTCTACTTCCAAGTCTTCCAATCATGTGTATGGCCTTCAGCAGGCCTTCTTTCATATGGTGGGTGCCGATTGTAAATAACAGGGTCTGAACGGAAGTTATGGCCTCCAAACCTCCCTCTATTTTTCGTCCATATTTGGCACTCCACATATGAGTATGTATGTCATTATTTTTAATGGTATTTAATAGTACCACTGCTATGCTTTGTCGATATGTATAGCTAACTATTGTTGAAATATAGTTGTAATATTCTCCGATTTAATACTAGGGGTGTAAATCATTTAAGGATTCTTGGAATTCTAGGAATTTTTAATACACAAAATTTTTTTAGCCTCTCAACCTTTTTTCTTCTAAAAAATATATCCTCTTTCTCTCTCTCTACACTGCAGTAACATTCTTTACTTTTCAGAGCGGTTTCCTTTAGAAAAGCAGACCTATATGGTGACAGATATAGACACTGAGGACATTTTTTCCTTTCCTCAATTTGGTGAATAGGGAAAAACGGATGTGGAGAGCAGTTCTGAGCATGAGGGAAAACGTAAGGGACCCATCTAGGATGGGTACAATACTTGTTGCATATCTGTCTTCGGGCCCTTTTTCTGGAGCCAGTGGTTCCAGTATTGCACCCCTAACTACAACCTCTATCTTTGCTTCTTCCTCCCCTCCGTCTCCCATCCCAACTCCCTCTCCTTCTCCCTTGCAATACCCCGAACCTTGCCCTTCAACACCCTCTCAACCAAGCAGTATTGTGTGGGTTGATAATCTGGTGGACCCTCCAAATATCTCTTTTGGGTGGAGGACAGCCTGCAAGGTTATTTTGATCTCCTATTTACGGGTAGGTTTTTTCAGTCAGTTGTCAAGGAAACAAACATATTTTTGGAGGAACTATTTCTTAGAGATGTCTCCAAAAGAGCTCGTATGATGGACTGGAAAAACCATATCAGCAGAGGAGTTCAAAGTTTTCCTGAGACTTATATTCCGCATGGGGATTATTTCTCCACAATAGCTAGTCGACTACTGGAGTACTGATGCTAAATTTGGGCATCCTTATTTCTCTTGTATCATGTCCCGTGATATGGGACATGATACAAGAGAATGGTGAGACATTTTCTGCATTTCGCCAGAAATCTGGTAGATGGAACATCTAAGGACCCCATTTTCAAGATTAGGCCTATTGTGTAGCACTTATTTATTTATGTAATCCAAAAACAGCACAAGGCCAATTACAGAGGACTGGAGAAACAATTTCATAATATTAAGCAACGTAACCAACAATAACAAAAAATATTCAACAGTATTTACAAATAAATAAAGAATAGTCATCGAGTGGTGCGAGGAATAGGGGGAAAATTACGATAGTGATGGTGCTAGTTGGGTGAGGGATGAAGAAAAGGATCAAAATTTGGAACACATTTGGCATAGGAGTTAATGGAAGAAGGAAGTCTGAATAGAAAAGAACATTTAGAAACAGAAAGGCGGGGGGTGAAACAATGAAATAGGTCACTCGACCTCATCGTGAGCGAAGGAACATGAAGTGGAAAAAAAGAAAGAAGGTTTCACCATACCATTGAAAAATAGCATTACATTCGGCAGAATCTGTGTATAGTTGAATTCATGGTGGCTAGGAGAGGAAGGCTTTCATTCCGCCAGTACATAAAATTGAAGCTCGTATTTAATTTGTTTCCTTCGCCTTATTCCAAATCCTCTGATTAAATTTTGCGGAAAAGTTTTAAGTACTTGTAAAGGTAACAGCGGTAGAAATCAACCTACACAACCTAATTCTCATACATAAAGCAACCACATTTTATCGTTAGTCCAGCATAAGTTATGCTTGCCGAAAAACTTCGTTTCATTTGATCTGGGTTGCATTGTCGTATGTTGATTTCATAACTCAGAGCAGTGCGGCCCTATAGCATGGTCAATTTCTTTTCTTTTACTCATGATATTCCCCGACACCAATGAGAAAAACCCAGCGACAAAGCAACACAAATAACTTTACCGCAAACTTCGTGAACATTTGCAATTATCCTGAAATATAGGCAACACGCCCAGTTTGAAAGCCTGTTGATTCTACATATTGAAATATGTACGGAGCAGATCAATTGACGTGGTGCCAATTTTTGAAAAAATCAGTAAAAAATAATGCTCAAATCATATATAAACATGCATAAGGAACAGTGCTAAACACAAATTAAGCAAAAAAAGCACTGGCCCAGGGGCACATACCCAATGACACTCCATTTTTTGATATACATATCGATGGCTAAGTTCTTACAACACGTATCTCAAAAATAGCAACTTTTGAGGAGAAAAAAGAACAGATTTATTTTTTATATGATATAATTTTAATTAAAATGAAAAACTAAAAATACATAAAACTGAAAAACAAGCATACATTTGCAAACAAAGACTTGTTTTTTGCTTGAATTTTATTTTTTATTAACAGTATTAGCAGTTTAAACTCAGACTGGCCAAATTTTGAGATACCTGTTGTTAGAACTTATCCATTGATATTTAGTTACAATTCATAATATCTGTCAATAAACAACAATGAATTTAACTGCCAGCACAATGCAAATGAAATATATTCAATGAAATGTATGGTTTTTCCAATGTATAGATATTAACATTGATATATGCTTATGGGCAACCCACAAACCATTCTAGGCCCTTGGAAGAACATTTCTGGCCACATGACTGTATTGTGTGATACTGAATTCATAAATTCAAACCAATGGTAATCCTTAATACAACAGACTAAAATACCAGGGAATTTTCCAGTTTTTCAAGTAATCAGAACAGTGAAATTCATAAATGCGACACATGAAACTTAGGGAAATATTATAAAAATAAATTCACAGATGACCAGAGTCATTAATATTTTTCTGCGAAATACAGAAATTTCATAAAGAAAGTATACAAATATATATTATAAATATATATATTATACAAATACATATCCCAGACGGCACAGGAAGTTTTCGTACCTGAATACGAGGGTGGACCATCAAGATACAAAAATCGCGCTTAGGAAGTTACTAAAAAGGTTTTGTTTCTTTATTTCCTTTAATGACGAAAAAAGATGCAAGAGGACTGGCAAATTCATATGCATCGATAAAATTGTATCTCATCGATAAAACTGTATTCGGTCTGGGACTATTTTCCTTCGCGGGTGGTGCCATCTGGTGCCATCGTGCCATATCCTCCTAGAAAGATCACATGCCTTCACAAGCTGGCACAAGCCCTTGGAGATCACATCGTTTACGTCACGTCTCACCACATTTCAGGGATTTTTGTGGTTAAGTTTGTGAAAAATAGAGTGTCTGGTAATAGTGAAGTTTCCCTTATTCTTTAATATCATTCACTGGGCTTCAGAAACGTGTTTGTGAGATATTTTTGTTAAAAATGCCTTTCGTGTGTGTATTGTCGGGATGACGTAATGGAAACTCCGGGACATGGTTCAAGGTTTTAGCTTTCCAAAAGATCCTGAGTTGAAGAAGAAGTGCATTTGGGCGATAAGAAGAAAACATTTCACCCCTACGAAAAACTGTGAGGCATGTACTCTTTCTCGCTGTAATTATTTGGATGTAATTTTAAGTTAGAAGTGGCTTCGGGATGTTGATGCATCAACATCCCGAACTATTCAGTACTGAAGTACTATAGTACTATTCAGTACTAAAAATGGTGATTCAAAATATTGTAGCAGCAATTCTTTTGAAAATTCTTGCATTTTAGTTGTCTTTTTTGTATTAATTCATTCGGTGAACGTGTGGTTAAAGGAGAAACTAGGAATAAGCTGCCAAGTTTATAGGATCGAATATTGCTTCTTAGCTCTACTAAAAAGGTTTTGTTTCTTTATTTCCTTTAATGACGAAAAAAGATGCAAGAGGACTGGCAAATTCATATGCATCGATAAAATTGTATCTCATCGATAAAACTGTATTCAGCAGTTATGCTATATGCAACTGTTATGCAGTGCCCTATGGTGTATTACACGTCAGCTTTCATCATTTCAAATTATCTTATGCTATAGTTTAAAACAATAAAAATATCAGGCTTACAAATATTTACTATATTTACGAGCCTAGTAATTTGATTTCTCATGCAGAAATACCAAAAATTGGAAATGATTTGACCTAATAAGTTACATGGTATTTTATTATTTATTAATTTTAGGTGTGTGAGCTTCACATCGCACCTTGTGATATCAGAAAATAATCTGTGGCCTTGGACGAGAAGACGAGGAGAAAATTCTTGCTGAATTGAAGGCACCCAGATTGGAGGAAGGTACCATTGCTTCACTGTTACCTGTCGCCAAGAAGACAGACATTGTGGCAGAAGTGACATATTTGTGGATGTGGATTTGATTTGTGCAAGTTGATGCTGTGATAGTGGACGTTCATCGGAGATAGTATTGAAGATAGTTAATTATGTATCGACCAGTCCTCTTTTAAATAATTTTCTATTCGAAAGAGAATAAGATTAATTGTTTCGCTAAATTAGATGTGGGATAGAAGAGAAAATTGGAAATATTATCGTGGTTGACAATAGAAAATACATAATACAGACATTGTGGCAGAAGTGACATATTTGTGGATGTGGATTTGATTTGTGCAAGTTGATGCTGTGATAGTGGACGTTCATCGGAGAAAGTATTGAAGATAGTTTTTATGTATCGACCAGTCCTCTTTTAAATAATTTTCTATTCGAAAGAGAATAAGATTAATTGTTTCGCTGAATTAGATGTGGGATATAAGAGAAAATTGGAAATATTATTGTGGTTGACAATAGAAAATACATAATATATGTATTGTATTTCTGTGGGTTTTTTCTTTCCTGCCTCTTTAAAATTTCTTGTGGTGGTGACTTCATGCAAAGTAAGTATAAAATCGGAGGTGTGATCTAAGAGATACCATGTTTTATTTTACAAGTGTTTATGCTGGTGATTTGGCAGGACTTTCATATTTTTAATAGGTTGATACATTTACTGCAGTGACCTAGAGACTTTTACTCATCCCAAATAATTTTTCAAATACTTTAGCGCCTGATATGGGTAAGTTTTAGTAGCTGAGACTGAACTATACGTTAATTTTTGCTTGCATTTTGATGAATTCGATCATACTAATAGCAGATGTGTCAGCAATCCTGTTTCATCGGCAATTTTTATTTAAAAATTTTATTTCGTCAGGCTTTAGGGTAAGCTTTTTAATGCTCGTGGGCTATGTGATGTCTTATTTAGTGTCAAAATTAATAAGAATTAACCCTTATTAACATCTCAAGGTTTCCAAGTAAGTACGAGCCACTTAAGAATGCTGGATGCTGGGGATGCGTGAATTAGCCTTGAGATTCTCATTTTTCGCAGTTATTTAAGTGGCCGAATAAGTTTTGTAAGTTCTCAATGGGTAAATAATACTATATCATGAATTCTAATTACCATGATATGGTGTTATTTACCTATTGAGAACTAACAATTCATAATGATTCGTATCAAGGTTCTCGCTACGGTCTGTAGCTATCGATTGTGTTGCGCTCGATACATTTTTCGATCGTGCGAGTTACGATATATCTAATTTCGACCTAATCGATTGAGATTAGCCTGAGTGCCGTGTTCCTGCGCGCTTCGTATCCAATCGTACGTGCTTAGTAGCGGACATTCACATGCTGCGTACGCGCTTCGTCGACAGGCCGCGAATGGAAATTATCCATTGACGAAAAGCGACGGAGCGGCATAGTATCCCCTTAGTCAATGGGTACTATGTACATACGAATTAGATACGGAGGGTTCTGTGCCGTCTGGGATATTATATATAAAGTATACAAATAATATATATATATTTTTTTTTTTTCTATTTGAAAATTAATATTATTTGACATGAAAAATTTCAAGCATACTTTCAATTGTTATTTTCAAGTTGAATGAAAATAGTAGCTATGTGAGTACTCATTTAGGAAAGTTCAGCAAAAAACAACAACCACTTAGGATAAGAACAAATGATCAGAATTCAAAATGTCTCACCCAAATATCATAAGATCTTGAACGTATTTGGTAATGTCACATTCCACTCAGAACTCATACTATGGACATATTCCAAGCGTAATCTTCTCATCAATGCGAAATATGTGACGTCCAGAGAAGCCATCACCACATCCATTGGTGGTCAAATTCCATATGTTAGGAGTCTGAGAATATGGCATATACTCAAAGGAGCCATTCCCATTCCCAGCATTAAACCCTACCTAGAATTTTCATGGCAATGAAAGAAGAAAATATAATTAGACAAAAAAAACAGAAAATTTTAAAACTTAAACCTATAGGCTATCCAAATAAGCCCCAATAAAATGTACCTCAAATAAAAAAAAAAAAAAACAATTTTTCTAGCTACAGCTGCTTTCAAATCTGTTAGCTCAGAGAGGCTAAAATGTGGATTGATTGGAACCAGAAATTCTTCACTACAGTCACTTAAACTAATTTAAATCAATGGTAGATATTCTTTCTAAGGGCATGGGAAACTGAAAAAAAGTAAGAGCCTCTGAATGGACTATGCTTTAACTTTCATTTTGCTGAAAAGTTTTGGCGAATTGGTGAAGAAAAGCAAAAAATACAATGATCCGGTAATTTTTCTGTTTCATAAAATGGGCTGCTTAAATTCAACGAAGAAAATCAAAATTGAAATTAAGCATTCAATAGGAAATAAAATAAATCACTATTTACACAAACTTTCTTAATGCTCCCTTTCTATTTTACTACCTCCATCTTTTTTAAAATTAACAATACAAAAGAAATATCATATTCAAATACTCAAATCAAAGTGTTTGTCAGAATGAAGGAGTATCGAAATATCACTAATATCAAGATGGATATTTTGACAACCTTACACAGATATCCTGTTTGTAGCATCCACGATGATACCTAGATATACAAATTGTAATATCCGTGATATGGCTATTCCTAACAGCAACCATAGGTAGCATATTTTTTGTATAGAATTGAAGAGAACAAGTGTTTTGTTTGTAATATGTCTGGGGATTACCAAAAACAAAAGATAGGACACCCATTATCTACTCATTTGGTGTTGAGAAGATATCCAAGATATGTTGTAACATGGACCTCCATATCCAGTATTGGACATTGCTACAACATTGTTTGGTGTGCCCTTTGGATATTTGACGGATAATGCTAATTGGATTAGAATGGATATTGCATGGATGTCATACGTTAATGCCGACAATGAAGTCTGGATGTTGTAGGAATATTGATAACTGCTTGGGCTCACTGTACCAGTATGCAATCAGAACTAAATATAAACGAAAAAAATAAAACTTACAAATGCCGGATAACCACCCAATCCAGTAGAGGTGTCACCACCAGCCTCAGTGTGAGTAGTCCATGTTATCAGGTCATAGTTGAAAATAGCATAAGCAGCCTCTTCATCTGTCACCAGAACCACTTGAAATGTGTTGGTCTGGAAAAATGTGATGATGTAAAATTTAAAAAAATACACCAAAAACATTCCACATCTGGAAAACCATAGCAAACTGGTGTATATAATGTACAAATCATCAATAAAAAAATATTCATCATCAGATAATGATGTGCCATTGGGCTATTTGAACGGTAGCCATTTTCACTTCTGAAGGAACGGCCATACAATGCAATAGCATGCATGAATTAATTAATTAATAATTAAAGAGAAAAGACCCAAAAATTGCTGGCGTAGTAAGATTTCAACTAAATTTTGGAGAGGTACTAGAAAAGATATGATGAGAGTAAGAGCTAAAACATTCAATTAAGGTTCACGTTTTAATGATTATAATGCAGACGATTCTCATTTTATTGTTATTCATTTATTATACAAATAGCTGTCATTGTTAAAGGAGGCTATGATGATTTATCCAGAATTTTTTTCTTTTTCCACTAGATTTTGATGCTAGAGGAAGTCACATCAGATTTCTTGAGGTAATAAGAAATAACAGTGACCAGAACTTGATCATTCTTTCCATGTCTGATGGTTTCATATCGTGAGAAATAATTCCACCAATTGGAATACTGTCAGAGATTTGAGAGGCTGAATACAAATGCATTGGAATAAATTTTGTGATGTGTATTCTGAAAAGTGGTGGATACAGGATAGGGACAAGGGGGAGCTAAATGGGGGGTAACCTATTAGCACTAGTGGGAGTCCAAACAAAATTACCATTCTATCTAGTGTAAATTGGATACCCAAGATGGGGACTATAGCCCGTCATTCCCTCTCTGGATCTGCCGCTCAATTGTAACATACCAAAATATGCAAAATAGGGCCTAAGTTTAGAGCTACTTTGTATTTGAATTTGTTAAAGTAGGTAAATATGTATATCGGAAAATATAACTATGCATGTAAATAATTTTGTACAAAGCGGAAACTTCCCCTCATACATCCACCACTGTATCTGAATGAAATGAAGAGACAACATTCACTCTTACAACTCACAACTAATCATATAAAGGAAAAGACATAAATCTTGATTCAATAATTCCCTATCAAAGAATGCTTTCATGTAAGGGAATGGATAAATCCTTAATATGATTAGCAGTGGCGCCGACTCCATGGGGCCTGAGGGGGCCCGAGCCCCCTCAAAAATTCGTTATGGGTGTGAGGAAAAAATAAGTCAGGCTTGTCTATTTTCCCCGGAGAGTCCGGATATCGAGATTCAAGTTATCAGGGTTCTAATGTTGATCATATGACTCTTCTAAAATGCTTAGAAAACTTAAAACTCACTACTTATAAAATTTCCCGGGGCAAGATCCCCGGTTTGGCCCCCCAATATTTTTTGTAAGTCCCTGATGATTAGTAAAACTTCCCATCACCTTTCCACCCAGTTTATGTACATGTTCTACAATTAGGGAAAAGGTGAAGTAAGCACATGTGAGAAGCACACACATGAATCATAAACTTGCCAATATTGATAAATAAGAACTGATTTCGTAAAGAAGGGTTATAAGCGTGGTATGGATGAAATAAGTCATCTGGGACTTCTTCGCAAAATCTTTCACATTTGCTTATCATTGATGATGAAAAGGATCACTTGTGTTAAAGCTGCATGTGTCATGTAATATGAACCAATGAGGAAAAGAACACATAAGACTAATTCTTTTCCAAGAGATTAACATCAAAACCACAAGCTTTTTATCAAGCTTTCCCAAGATTCTTACAATACTCCTGCAAAAGTCTGCTGAGTAAAAAATTTGAATTTCAATCTACATATTTGAATCCAAAAGACTTCAACCAAAATATTTGTAGATAATTTTTTTCATCAGTTCAAATAGAGCTACAGACTTGATATAAAATCCTGACCAGCAGCAATACACGTGGGTACCCTGCCACATAGGTAGATCTAGGAGGGGGGGGGGGGTGCACGTGCCCCCTTGCCCCCCCCTCAGACCCTTAAAAAATATGCAAGATTATTAATACGGTACATTATCATTGCCTTTGTTTCATATATATTAGGAGGTATCCTTGTGCCCCCCAGAACAAAATCCTGGATACGGCCTTGCTTGTGCCCCCCAAGAAAGAAATCCTGAATCCACCCCTCCCTTGCCAGATTTACTACGTGGGAATCTTTTGAATCTAGAGGTTTCAACATCATTCCCAGAAAATAGCTAAAAATGAAAGTTTTGCTATTTTTGATAGCGCTTGCTTCCAGTTTTAAGATATTACAATAAAAAACTAATAAGCAATCCCAAAAAATCAGATAAAAGCTTTTTGTCCCAGAGTATCAGGCACGTAGCCAGAAATTTGCTTTGGGAGGCTTTCTGGTTGCCTGTACTGATATTTTGTTCAAATCCATTAGAAAACCATACATCTCAATATGTAAACTATATACTTGGTTTGCATGATGGAGAAGGTTAAATTTTTTGTTTGTTATTTACAGAAATTATGAAGCGTGTCTCTGTATAACAAAAAATGGGGTACCAGAGGGTAGATACCCATGGGCTAGTGCACGAGAAATATCTCCCATTTACCAGATCGGCCTCATTTCAAATTCCTAAGATGGGAAACCCCCTCAACCCTGGATAGCAAAGTGGTGCAAAGAGGTTCTAGGGGATGGAGCTCTCAGAAGGGTCAAGGGTATGCAAAAATGCCGGAAAAAACTCTAAGTCTTCCAACAAACCTTGTTAAGTGCTGCCTCAATACCTCCAGCAAATGACACATTTCTCCATGTGACAATAATAACATGTTCTGGAGCAAAATTTTCAGCACCTTCATTTCCTGCTCGAATGTCTTGTCTCACCCTCTCCCGTAGCTCCACACCAAATTGGTCAGTCCTATTCTGAAGATTACTTTCCACCCGGTAGTATACACCTGGTTCTTTCTTGTCAACACTGGAGCCATCATTTCCTGTAAAGATATTTGTTAAATTTTTCCCTAAATCATATCATACAACACTGTACCTTGGACTGAACACTGAACCTGTCAGTTTAATAGAGCTACAGATTGGATATAAAATCCTGACCAGCAGCATTACACCCAGCCACATAGGGCACTGCCACATAGCGACGGGGGGGGGAAGGGAACGTGCCCCCCCAGACCCTTAAAAAATTTTGGAAGATTTTTAATACGGTACCATTATCAATGCATTCGTTTTGTATTACGAGGTATCCTTGTGATCCCCCCCCCCAGAAAAAAATCTGAATCACAGAGCCTCTCCTTAGCAATCAGAGATAATAATGACAAACTATTGAAAAGTAATTTGATTTCCATTCCAATTGACTTGAATCCTGAATGCTCGAATGAAGAACTTCTTAAGATTATGTAGTTTATCATATTTTTATGTATAATGAGTTTGTCGATCAAAAGTCAATGAGTAGGTAAATATTCCCAAGTTCGCTTAAAAACATTTGACCGTGAAAATTAGGTGAACTAAAATTTAGCCTGTAGATGCAAAAAGACCACATTTCATAGCTATTCACGTACCTAATTATAACAGTTATCCTTTCATTTGACCAGCAATTGGATGGCTTTAATCAACAAAAATGCAAATACATATATCCTTTACACCATCAAAATGTTATATTTAGCATGCATCAGTGGAATTTCCAGGTACATGATGTCTCAAGACTGCATAAAATCAGCAAAACTATTACTATAGGCAATTACTAAAAATTAAATTTTTGATCAAGTTGGGCTGATAAGAACGAAAAGAAGAAAATATTCTTCAAAGTGATGAGAAACAAAAGGAAACCAACAGTAATGGTGGGTTTAAGTATACCGGGACTAGCCATGGTGATAACTTTTACGGGAGTCACCCGCAATGCACAATTGTGCGAAAAATCCACAGAGAAAAAATCATTCGCCTTGACCGGGATTCGAACCTGGATCCCTCGATTTCCGGCCGCGGTCGGATTTCACGGTATAGTCCACAAATTTCCACAGGGAAGAATGACGCCTCGGTAGCTTAACTGGCTAAAGCACTCGGCCGAAAATCGAGGGATCCGGGTTCGAATCCCGGTCAAGGCGAATGATTTTTTCTCTGTGGATTTTTCGCACAGTAATGGTGGGGAAAATACAATAGTTAGATGTAAGAACGATTTAGGAAAAGCCAAAAGATAATACAGCTTTGGGCCACCTAATTTTGTGAATGATTAGATAAACACCTATGAACTGTAACAGTGAAAAGAGAGGAAACATGTAAGTGGAAATCTCAATATCATGAAAACATCAGTGACAACGAGAAGAGATTTTATAAAGATTATTATAAATCAATTATCTACTGCATCACCATTTAGGTATCCAGCATAATTTACACATTGGGCTGGCAAGCTGCTGGTATTCTGACTCTGATATGTAGCCCAAAAATAGCAACAAGTTTGAATTTCCCTTGTCGTGAATTCTGCCAAAGAATAACATGCCATCAAAACATAACCAATTTTCATGGAGAAAAATTGTGACAGCACAAATTTTGCAAGTACACATCTTTTATCCCGATGTAACTGGTTGACAATGTTACCCAAGTAATTTATTAATAGAGAAAATAAAGCTTACTAACCAATTCTACACTTGCTATAGAAAATCCCAATAAAGGATGGGTCGTTTTTCTCAGGGTACTCAGGGTTGGGGAACTTTAGAGGATGAGTGTAGTGCTCTGGTGGATCACTGAATTCCAAAAAGCCACCCAAGTTCACCTGAAAAATTAATTTTACGCATACAATCAGTCAAGATACTGAGGCTTATGGTCTATATTGCAATATTGAATCAAGATTATTTTCCTTAAATAGAAGGCAGAAAAACAATAATTTAGTTCAATACTTTTCAAAGGATCCTAGCTAATTTAGGCTAACCAGATAAAACCAAAACATGCTAATTAATTGCAAAAGTAATCTGCATGAAAATGGATGCAGATTCAGAGAAATGAAAAAAGAGCTTCCATTAAATAATCACATCATGAGGAAATGGAACTTTCCTATTTATTAACTAAATGTTCAGATTATAAATTGTCATGACAAGGACGCACAATGAAGAGAAATGTCCAAAATGTTGTTTTGATATGAAAAAAATGACTTCTTGAGAATAAAGTCACTGTCGTACAATTCTTTTCAACCAAATTCCTACCATAATAAGTTCATTTCAAGTCTGACCTCATTTAAGCACAACTAAAATAATAAATATTGATTGTTAAAAATAGCATAATTGTATGTTAAAAAGTTCAGCAAATTCCCATTAATGGGGCCACCAGTTATTTGCAGCAGATCTTGAAGAGCAGAAAACAAGAATATCTCAAAGTTTTATTAACTGGGACAACAGGCCACTTTTTTGGGCCATGAGTGACCAAAATTGACTCTGTACTAGAGATAAAATTTAAAATTTTTCACATCAAAATACTGTCCTCCTTTAATTTAGTCTTCTTTTTCACACGAGTAACTATGCCTTATTCATAGAGCTCTCTTAGTTAGACCATCCAGAAGAGGACTCGGATTCCGTTTGTGGACCATGAGACCTCATTCAATGTATTGTTGATTATATGATGGCAGCACTCCAGAGCCGGTAGTTGGGCAAGATGATAGGCTTAGAGTGTTTTGAAGATAGAAAGGCACGGGCAGTAACCATCAGTTTCACCTTATTCTCAGACATACCACCCACTGGCCACACATGAATGAACCAGGGATAATGAGAAAGAAGTGGTGAGGATTTACGAGTGGGTGTAGGCCACTTCTTAGGGATTATTGGCCAATGTCCAGCTGACGAGACTAGTCAAGATGAACAATTTTGCTCAACTTAGCTTTAGGTTTGTGACATCAAGAACAAAATTCAATTGACTTACGAGGTCTATCCGAAAATCGACAATGGCTAGGTCATTGCAGAAATAGGATAAACTGAGAGATGAATGGAGCCGCAATGGAAGGCAAGCACCTCCCCTAAAACGCAAACATCAACCCTATTGGAAATATTAAATTACATTCAATTGAAAAGTTACAAATTTTCATACACATATTCAATTGAAATTTGTCACTTTTCAACTGAACGGAATCGAATATGAGATATGAAGTGAAACACTTTGCACTTTCCACATAAAAATTTATTAAACTAGAGTCGACATGTTCGAAATTGAATATTTCCATTAGGGAAGGTAAGGATCTAGATGTTAAGGGCACATTAAATCAATGGCTTTCCATTGTCAGCAAACAAGGGGTTTGTATCAGCAGTCCAAAGTTAAAAAAGAAGTTGGAGTAACTTGCTTCGAAACTTGGTCACAACAATTTTAAGACAACAGATGGTTGGCTGTCGCAATGGATGACCAGAAATGAAATAAAATTCAAGAAAGCTCACAGATAAAAAAAACACTTGCAAAACCAACGAAATTGGACTAAATTACCAAGCAACACCAAATGCCTCCATTTGTTGCAGTTATGTAGGACTAACAGGCTCCAAAAATGATGGATCGCATCACTCTTTTGTGCTGTTCAAACGTTTTGGGCAATGATAAAAAAAACTATTCAGTTTATTGGGAAAAGTGCTAAGCCTCAACACTTAAAAGGTTTAAGAATAAGCAATTTACCAGTGAAGTAACACACCATTAACAATTTCTGGATGACCACAAGCTTCTTTCCACATTTGCTGACCAGTTGGGATAAGAAATTACTACAAAAATCAAGAAATGTTCTTCTTGTAATTGATGATTGCATGGCACATCTTCATTGCTCAAGTGAGTTAAAAATATTCAGTTGGAATTCCTTCCTCCAAAAACAACATCTTTGGTGCAACCGAGGGACATGTCAATCATCAAAAATTAGAAAACACATTATGTAGCATGGGAAATTAGTAGATTATATTCTAGAATCTGTAGATGGTAACCTTCTGATATTGTCACACATCACAAACAAAGTATGTTTAAAGGTGATTCTGCAGGTGATAATGTTCCTGACTGAAACCTGGAGAGAATACACTTGTCAAACAATTCAAAATTGTTTGTTCATTGGACTTTCAAACATTCCAACACAAAAGTTCCAGAAGAAGCAGAAGTGAATTCAACTCAAAACTGCAACAGGTAATAAACCAATAAGAGTTCATTAATATGAACCACAATTTGGACTACTATGGAGCATACAAAAACTGTGAAGATGACATTGTTGAAGCTAAATAATGAAGGCAACGAGGTGAAGCTGAGAGTGAGGCTCGTGATGAAGATGAATTTGTACCTTAATTTAGCAGAGGGAGATCTCAGGATGCAAGGAAGTTCATTGAGGTGTTATGACTCTTCTTCATGCAAGAAGGCAACAAAGGTTACCAAATGTCATCATAGGACATCTTTGCTGACTTAGTTCAAGCGATGAGGATGAAGAGAATGTAGCAGAGTACATTAAACAAATCCCTTGGATGAGGAGTTATGATTTGAACAGGAAATACTCATGTGTTTATAAGTAAATGCAACATTTAGGGATCGCTTATTCATAACAAATAGCCTTAGGACTTAGTAAAAAGCATTCATGCATCATTTCCTGAGGTTTTGAAACATATTTTCAACTAGGACTGACGGAATTCTTGAAATTTTTATAAATAATCTATTCTTGCTGATTTGTTTAATCAATTAATAATTTTTTTAAAGTTTAATTAATTAGTAATTTATTCTTCTTTCTCTCATTTCAACATTTGTTTATGTGCATGTAAGAGATACTTTGCATAATTGAGGCATCCCCTCAATTGGGAAAAATTGCATCATGCCCAATAAGTCCCCCAATTCATGTGAATCTACTGTAAAATCTAAGAGAAATATTACTCTGATGTAGTGATTATACAGTGCATATTCCAAAAACAACAAAAAATAATATAATTAAAATACTATAGTGCCTATGACAATGATTCTAAGTAGAGGGAAAGAAAATGAAGCTCAAACAGTAATGAAACAGACTTGTGCGTAGCATTTAAGAGGAATAAGCTTACTCATTGTCACATACACACTTAAAAATGCCGAGAATTTTGTCACATTACCACAAAATCATCAAATATTAGATGGAAAGGCTAGCTGAATGTTATAGGTATTAAAAATAAACTTAATATAATAATACATGATAATAACTTACCCTTGTATAGTTATATTTGACACCAAAGAAGGGGAGTTCAAAGGTTAAATTTTTATGGCTCTGAGGACTTGTGCTGTGAATGCTGGTCTGATAATCTCCATTGTTACCGTCTCCTCCTTCATCAAAGTACCAGTACATCAAATCATTGCATATATCATCCAGCCTCTCTTTACTTAGTTCATAAGCACCTTTCAAACTGGTAGAGCCATGGCTTGGAGGGGCTATTCTACTGTGTGAATAATCTAAAAAAAAAAGAAATCAAATTAAACAAACATTCTAATAATAATTTCATTAAATTCACATTTATCAAAATATACTGTGTTATCTTAAGCAGGCAAAATTCATCATGAAGAAAATAATGAGTAAATGAGTCAAGGAGATTAAAAAGATTTAAATATCAATCAATTGAGAAAAAATTGAACCACAACATTTATAATATTTCATTATTTAATTCCAATTCGAAAAGTCCCTTCAAGTTATTTTTAAAATTTGTTTTACAATAAGCGAAGGATAATATAGTGATACTGCGAATTAAAATTTTCATTACACCTTGTAATAAGTTTTTTTTTTTAAGTACTCGATCAACCTCAACAGTTCTCCATTCAGACACAAACATTCAAAAAATTCTAGTTCAATGTTTAAGATATTTTATGCCATAAAAAATAAGATATTAACACTAAACACGAATATAACAATAAAAATAACTAGAAATCAGATATTATTTATACTTTCTAAACCATTAGCTCCATGAAAATAATCAATTTGAGCACTTCCACCTAGAAAATAAATTACATATCCAATGTGAAGCATGAGTATTAATAAAGGAAAAACTTATCAATGGCCTTTTAACCTCAAAGAATTTAGGGTAAAAAACAATATTTAATGGGAGCTGCATAGGAAGAATAAATTGGAGGGCAGAAGACCTAGCATGTTTAAAAAATTTACACAAATACGGAGTTAATCCAAAATAAGATTATTTTATGGTGTTTGAAAGTTGTTGAAACGATTGAATTAACCTGGGACCATTGAATCATTTTGATAGCAATGTTAACGCTAACATGAGGTTTGACAAATCTATTCTGCTCAAATTCCTTTTCACAATATTACGAAGAAATCCTAGTGACATAAAAGCACAAAAAAATGTTAAGATTCAGATTTCTGACCGGCAATTACGTACGGGAGCAAACCCCTGGGCTACCGTTAAGGGTCAATGCTTATGTGCATGGGCGGTTGCATTTGATCCAGGGGCGACGCTGCATAAAATTTACAGTTAGGTATTCATGAAACTACACTAATTTCCAAGGGCGGATCCAGGATTTTTTCTGTGGGGGGCAATGATCTGACAAGTAAATGGTCGTCTCATATTTGGAATTAAGCCGTGGAGTCATCGTGCCGGAACGCCCCGGAAGGCCGTTCCGGCACCGTATAAAAAAATATAATAGTCAAACATCACTTTCATTAATGTTAGTGACTCCAAATTTCAAATACATACATTCATAGCAAAAAAATTCTCGATTTGCTTATTCCATATTTGCTGAAATAATTAAAACACAGAGTAATATTTCACTGGTAAAAAATTAAGGAAAGTGCATTCGGGCAATGTTAATTTTGTCATGAAGCCATTGGAATTAAGAGCAAGATACAACAAATACTGTACGAAATATAATTTTTATTTTGTTATTACAATTATTAATATTAAAATATTAATAAGTTACGCATATGATGCTAACAGCTTTCTGTTATGTTTCCTTTAGACAGTATATATTAGTTTTTTTATTAACTCGCGATCAATAGCGGATTATTTTCGTCTTTGCATGAAATGTTTGCATATGCCGCCTTCATGATTTTCTGACTTTCGCGTCTTACCATTTCGGCTCGCTACCTTCTTTTTTATTTTACTAGGGATATAACTTTTGATACCTGAATTTACGAGCGAAAGGAAAGATTTTCAAGAACCCTCTACATTTAACTCTTTTACTGATTAAACAAAACAAAAAAACGCAATGATAACGGGACCGTTTTAAAAACCTTGTCTATTTACTAAGCGGGGGGTACGTTCCTCTTTGTCCCTCCTAAATCCGCCAATGCTAATTGAACCTGAAACCAACGTATCATTTTAAACACGAGTGCAAGTAATTGAAAGCCTCCATTCTAGCCTCAGAAACTCATCTTCGTCACGTTAACCTAAGGGTATCTTCCGTAATTGCGATATCAAATAACGACGTCCAAGCCGATTACCCAGATATTCCCCACTACCAACTCACATAATCCCAAACTTTCCTTAATTTCATACGTCTCACGTAATGTCGGCAAATCTTTTCTCAAGATGACGATAATAATTAGCTATAGCCACTAAATATATAGGCAGGTAGGATAACGGAGGTGAGACGGACTAAGGACGCATAAATTCCTCGGCGGAAGTGACCTGCCGTTCTCAAATTTCGCACGTTTAAGAGGAAACTTATTGAAGTGACTAGGAGTTTTAGATACCACCAAGTAAATTATGAACTTTCACTGCGGGCGAGGCAACTCATTGAAAATATTTCCAGTGGAATTAAATTGAACTGAAAAGATTCGTATTTTTATATTGAAACTGAATCCAAAGGAAATACCATCGCATAAAACATATGCATATTGTGAATATGTCACCCATGCTTTAAGTCGACTAAGAGTAAGTACATAATTTGACAACAGTTTATAGACTTACTAATTATCAGGGAAGGTGATTAGTCATTCCCTTCCTCAAGTGCGTCATTACCAAAGTTTACTTAAAATATACTACAGCCAAATCCAGACACTCTAAAACAAATTCTGCACATCAGAATATTTCTTAGTTTCCGAAATAGTAGCGTTCCGATTCCCAAAATATTATGCCCAATTCAATATCCAATAAATTGCAAAAGGAAGGTGACAAGGAAGAGAATGGGTGATGAAGAGTAGCGAGGACGCGAAGATTAGAGGAAAAGGGGTAACATCGGGTAATTTGCGAGAGAAGGTTTTGTGAAGCAGATTTTATGCGAAAATGATGATGAAAACAATAACAGAAAACAAGGATAAACATCAATAAACTAACATTGGTACGAGATCACAATTGTTTGCCAAAGTAACTTATAAGCCACTATCTAAATAATAGGTCCAAGCTGGCTCTTATTAAACTAAAACTCACTTATCCATCTATCATACTGTTAGCCGACTTTTTAATCCTCGTATAAAAATTCTACCATTTAGATCAGTGGCATACCTCGGTACATGCTTTGGGGGGGACCTGGGGTGAGTGTCGCGCCCATGGTCCCCGACTCCTTAGTCACCGATCGGTATTCATAGACTAGTCTCACTGCTATGATATTAATAAATGATCTTAAGTTAAAGCAGATACAGTTATTATACGTCAAAATTGGACAATGGTTTTAAATATTTTTTTTATTTCTATGAGGCTTTGTGGGGGATCTATCCCCCTCATTACCCCATAGTTACGCCATTGTTTCAGAGTCCGTTACGCGATTTCATAATTTCATAGCAAGGCTGGGAAAACAATTTGATTGGATGATGGAAGCGCTGAATAAGACGTCACAGAATACATATTACGGACACCTTGGGTGAAAATAGAAGGATCTGCATTACTGTTACGGAGTTGAACATCTTAACACGATGGCCGAAGAATGAAAAATGCCAGTAGAGATTAGTAAATAGACTTAGGGGCTAGTGTGGATGTACAGGGGGTAGAACATGTTGAAATTGTTAAGGGGAGTTATCATGTTCGATAATCATAAACGGTGAAGGTTAAGCGAAAAAGAAGTCATAGAATCGAAGACACTCAGTGGAATTATGGCGAAAGTGTCGTCAACTAAAAGTTACCAAGGCAAAGTGGCGAGAACCCGAGAAATGGAGACAGATTACAGGAAGATGAAGGTGGTTATAGTTTATGATGAACTGAGGCGAAAGTATAAAGATTTAAGTAGGTGGCTTAAAGACTAAAATAAATTTAATTAAAAAGATGCACTTGCTTTCCCAAATTATTTGATACATAGAAGATTGGTCGATGTATGGTGGCCTTATAACCAATATTTCGCCAGATTAGGTTTTATTCCTAAGGGATTGAGATTTAAGCAGAGTTTGTAAATATATTGATTCGGCAAAAAACCAGAAAACTTAATGATGCAAAATAAAATGGTGAAATTTTGGTAGTAGGAACTTGAGCTCTTTCTTTTTAATCGAATAAATAACAGGTTAATTATATCTACCTGTACTGACAGTATAAAAGGCAAAAAAATTCAATCAAAATAATAAATGTTTTCAGGAGATAGCTTGATAAATTTAGCAAAGGTTAAAACGACACAGTGAGTTGGTTGCGCCAGATAGTGGCTGCAGTAGATAGTGGGTGCTAATGACTCACCGCGTAAAAATAAGTAGCGCCTTTGAGATAAAAAAGTCTTACTTTATCATACGAGATGATCAGTTGACATTTGCGCGTTTCTTCAATTGTAAATATCCATATTTAAAACAAAAAACTAGGGATGCATAAGTACCATGCCTCGTTTGACAAGAGCGAAAAAATACGAAATTCAAACTAGTTAACGCAAAGGTAACATCGTAACTGGTATGGCAAATATTCTCTTTTAACCCTTTCTACTAGGTTAGTTCCACGTATTCTTGGGAAGATTTAAAAATATGTATACACGATCAAGTACGTGAATTACTGGAATCGGTATTCTACTAAAATTTATCATAATTTCGCATGACAATCGCTTCTTGAACAGCATTAATTAGAATGGTAAAGTATAAATATAGAAAGGCCAACATGAAATATAAAAAACCATGACAAACAATAGACATGAAAATATTTTAAATTTTGAAAAATAACAGGATACATACTCAAACTGGGAGTCGGAGGAGAACTAGAAAAGTTGAATGACCCCAAATTATAACGCTTTTGATACAATCTTCTTACAACAAAACTTAATTCAGGATGAATATTGGCATTATCAAAATACGCCCATCGCCTCTACAATTTTTACGACATTCGATCTGTATTGTAAGAATAGTAAAATTATATCAAGGAACGGTTATATATTTAAATAACGTTAGTAATCAATTTGAGGACGTCTTTTAAGAGGTTTCTGCAGAGTAAACGCGCACATACCCTGGAAGAGGGATGGGAAACTGTGATGCAAACGAAATACTTTTCTTTTATAGAGAGTGAAATGCATATAAATAATTCTCATTTTCAATAGCGTCAACTGAAATCACCCCAGATTATTTCTTCGGAATAATGCGCATGGACTATTTAACGACACGAATCTTGTAATTGTACCTAATCAACACACCGTAGCGAAGAGCTGAAAATTTCTATCCATTATTGGAGACTTGGAGAGGACAATAAGTTATGGTCCAACTAAAATCAATTTTTAAACTCTTGACTGACAAAAACACATCTAAGGCAGTGGGTTCCTTACCTTTGACCACGACTTTGGGCGAGGAAGTAGTTTGAACTTCCGCCGTCACAACTGCAAGCAATGCGAGCAGGAGGACACTAGACGTGAAACCAACGCGAAATGACATTTTTCACTTCGCCACTGGAGTCTGAATTAACTGGATACCAATACTGGATAAGATGTAACTGAGTTTTTGCCTTTACCACCTGAAACAAGCCTCAGGATAACTTCAACTCGAAGGATTTCGGCAACTCTTCCCTATCAACGGACGAGTCACCTCTCTCATAAACATCGATAAGATTAGGAGAAGCAGAGAGATATGAGATAAAAGGATGAACGATATGACACCGCTGTCAAAGAAAGGGAATTGCGAGAGTAACACGTTTTCCCAGATGAGGATAAAATCAATGTCGAGGCCTAGTGCGGAGATTCCAGGAAACAGAGATGGAACTTTGACCAATATACCACCCGACACGCAAATAGCCAGAAATTTACATTAGGCAATGAAAGGAGGGATGAGAGATTGGGTGCTATGCGTACTGCATAAACTGATATTTTGTTGTCAACTCGTGCACATCAGAAAACTATATCTTTCATTGAATCCGCTATATATTTCGTTTGAATGATGCTTGAAAGCTTAAAAAATCATAGGCTACTGGCAGACATGGAGTAAATCTACATCAAAACTCTCTTATAACGAATTTTTGGGGACCATCGTTCTATTGTGTTATAAACGGGATTTTGTATTATCCATAATAAAGGATTTTACCCTATACATCATAGGCTTTCCAGCTAATATTCCGAAAAGTCGTCTTTATTGAAGCAACAGACCCGTAACGATTAACCATCGTCCCACCCTTTCCATCAAACGGCTGTAAAGGGAACGATTTTAAGATAAGTAGTAGAACTTCCAATTAGTGGTGATGGCCAAACGTGAGAACAACTGATGATAAGGTAAGGAACGGTTAAGTAGCAAAGATCGCCCTAATTTCTTTATAAAAGAGGAAATAATTCCCAAAGGGACAAAAGAAACTCCGGATATTAATATCGGCGATCATAGGAATGTTCATGGGAGCGGGAACTCACCACGTTAAGGTCTGGTTACACGATACATTAACACGTACAAGTTAATGCCTAAATGTATGAAATCGTGAATTAACACGAAAATGCACCGTGTAACCACCCAACTAATGTGAACGCCTGAACGGAAAAGAGAGCCTGTTCTAATTTTGTTCATACATTCGTTAATGTTCCGTTCCGGTCCACAAAAGTCATCTATCCAAACAGATATTAACTCGTGCAAGTTAATGTACCGTGTGACCAGCCCTTTACAGACGGGATTTCGTAACATGCGTGATCGTTATGGGCGGTGTCAGAAGATAGGTGCCCTTGGGCTTGTATCCTCCTTGGCAGATGCGTTGCGGGTAGTCGCCATAAGGGATACAAATTCAGATGTGTGGACTGAAGCCCCATAAGCCATTCACCCCTTAGCCTCCGGCTAGCCTTGCGTGTGAGTGATTCTTGTCTCAGTCTTGTGCGTTTCAGCGTATCCTTGGGTCCATTTGTATTCCGATCTCAATAGCCATTACGGAATTTCAACTTTTGCCTTGCCATATAGCTCTCGCAAAAGATCGTGTCGCTGCGCAGCGGGAAAATCATGGGGCAACGGAACTTCCTAAATGCTTGTGAACTGGAGAGGAGAGTTGTTTTGTGTGGAGCGTAAACGGCAAACCCTTCGTAACTGTTACCAACAATCCCACAAAGGGGTTACCCACGACCAGTGGTGTCATGGTGCAGGAAGGCCGGAGCGCCGTTCCGGCACTGGTTAACAAACGACATAATAGTCAAACAACACTTTTATCAATTTTTTTGCCTCAAAATTTCTAATTCGATACTATAAAAAATTATTTTGTAATAAAATGTACATAATAATTTGTAACAAAAAAACATGGAGAGTAACATTCGCTTTAAAAAAAGGTAAGGAAAGTGCGTTCTGAAACTGCTAATGTTGCCATGACGTCACGGCCCACCCCTACTTGTCATCTGGCTCCCTCTAATCGCACGGCAATGGAGCACGGCCTGGATTTCTTTACTAGTTTAAAGGGTAGGTCTTTATAATGAATGATTTCCTCACCCTTGCCTATTAGTCTTGCGTGTGTGTGCTTCCTGCCTCTGTCTTGTGCGTTTTGGTGTGTCCTCGAGTCCATTTGTATTTTGCTCACAACAGCCACTACGGAATTTAAACGTTTTGTCATAAGTAGTGTGGTTCTCCTGTCATTCCTTCTCTCTCTGCCTCACTTTCTTCGCCTCTGTCCTTTCTACTAACCCCTTCCACCGCAACCTAACTTTCTTCTCGCACAGGACTGTGCCAGTAGGCTGCGGAAAGTCGTCGAAAGGAAACGGAAAGGAAATGGAAAGGGAACGGAAAGGAAACGGAAACGGAGCGAGAAGGAAACGGAAAGGAAACGGAAACGGAGCGGAAAGGAAACGGAAAGGGAACGGAAAGGAAACGCAAAGGAAGCCGAAAGGAAACGGAGAGGAAACGGAAAGGAAACGGAAAGGAAACGGAAAGGGAACGGAAACGGAGCGGAAATGAAACAGAAAGGAAACGGAAAGTGAACGGAAAGGAAACGGAAAGGAAACGGAAAGGGAACGGAAAGGAAACGGAAACGAAGCGGAAAGAAAACGGAAAGGAAACGGAAAGGGAAAGGAAAGGAAAGGGAACGGAAAGGAAACGGAAAGGGAGCGGAAAGGAAACGGAAACGGAGCGAGAAAAAAACGGAAAGGAAACGGAAACGGAGCGGAAAGGAAACGGAAAGGGAACGGAAAGGAAACGGAAAGGAAACGGAAGGGAAACGGAAATGGAACGGAAAGGAAACACAAAGGAAGCGGAAAGGAAACGGAAAGGAAACGGAAACATGGCGGAAAGGAAACGGAAAGGAAACGGAAAAGGAACGGAAAGGAAACGGAAAGGGACGGGATTCCCTTCCGTTTCTATTCCGATGCCTTTCCGTTTGCTTTTCGTTCCCTTTCCGTATCCTTTCTGTTTCCTTTTCGTTGAAAATTAGGCCATATCCGAAAATTGAAAAATTGAATATTTTTTCGTTGTCTTTGTATAAGATGTATTGTCTCAGAAAGAGGATTCTATTAGTTTTATTCCATAAATTTACGTTTTTCGATGTTTAACATCGGTTCAAGTTATAAGCATTTAGCATTGAAATAGGCGTTTACGATCAAATTAGGAAAATGAGGCTGTCTCATCTATATAACATGAAGCCCCTTAACGACCACTCATTCATTCATTCATTCACTCACCTATACAAATGTTTGGAGTGAACGAGACGAGATACGGCAAAAAGTCTAATGAAGACCCCCTCTAAAATTGTCTGAAACCCCAGGAAAAATTATGAAAACACTAAATTTACAATTATTTATCCGTCTATTCAATTAAAAGTGAGTATAGGGATAAGTTCAAAAAATGGCCACCAAATTCCAATGGCGGCGCGGCAGTCATACAAACGAACAATCATAGCAACATATTTGTTTATGCAAACAAGAGGACCTAAATTGGGAAAGAAGATAGAGGAATTAAAACGAAAAACTGATAAATATAAGGAAGGGAATTAAGAAAGTAATATTTGAAGTTTCTATTTCTTTGCGTCTTCTTTCCGCAAGAACAAACGGGTGAACCGGAGTTTAAGCCCCTTGTCGCATTGGCGGCGGTTTCTAGAACTATTTAGGAAAAATAAAATATATAAATATAGTAATATATATATATTTTATATAAAATATCTATCCACGTAAGGTCTCCCGGGCGGGTTGCACTAAAAGGAACGGGAAATCGTTTTATCAATGGTTTCGATAATGTTTTTTCGCAATAAATAGTTCCAGAAACCGCCGCCAATGCGACAAGGGGCTTAAACTCCGGTCGCGCCTTCGTATATCAAGAAATTGGTTGAGTTTTGTGGAAAATGATTAATAAACGTGTTTTTCATTGTAATTCGTAAAGTTGTTGTGCTATGATATTACGTTTGCATCGGGTGTTACAGTGGAACGTGGTCTCAACGTTTTTTGTGTTTGAATTGAATAAGTTAGAGAAACTCGTAGAAATTTATTTTACTTTTTTAGCCCCTCAGAAAAGCGTGTCTCTTCATAAATATTTGCATTCATATTGTAGCCTAACATGCACTCGTTTTACGTGAAAGTGGAAATATTGCTTATACCTAAGCTTGCCAGCTGAAAAGTAAACGATCCTTAAGTAACAAATAGCAAACAAATAGTGTAAGACCTCCCACAGTGAGCATAACAGGCCGCAGGCCTTTTTCGGGGGGGCCTAGGGGGGGCATAGCCCCCCAGCGAGCAAAGCGAGTTATATATATACAAATGATGTTTTTTCTTTTACAGCGGATACAAATGATGTTTTTTCTTTTACAGCGGATACAAATGATGTTTTTTCTTAACAGTTACTTAACGAGGTTTTATGCTATTCGATCCCTTACATGTACGAATATTGGTGTTTTTCACGTGCCCAAATAAATGGAATTTAACATTGAAAAAGACAATAACGATCAAACGTGGAAAATCCAAATATCCAAAAGTGAATGTTTTTCCCTTGACAGCGGATAGAGGGCGCCACCGTCCTTTTCCGTTTCCTTTCCGTTTCCTTTCCGTTCCCTTTCCGTTTCCATTCCGCTCCCTTTCCGTTTCCATTCCGCTCCCTTTCCGTTTCCTTTCCGCCCCCTTTCCGTTTCCTTTCCGCTCCTTTTCCGTTTCCTTTCCGATCCCTTTCCGTTTCCTTTCCCTTCCCTTTCCGTTTCCTTCCCGCTCCCTTTCCGTTTCCTTTCCGCTCCCTTTCCGTTTCCTTTCCCTTCCATTCCCGTTTCCTTTCCGCTCCCTTTCCGTTCCCTTTCTGTATCCTTTCCGTTTCCTTTTCGTTGAAAATTAGGCTATATCCGAAAATCAA
Source organism: Ischnura elegans (assembly GCF_921293095.1). Taxonomy (NCBI): domain Eukaryota; kingdom Metazoa; phylum Arthropoda; class Insecta; order Odonata; family Coenagrionidae; genus Ischnura; species Ischnura elegans. Next base: position 58,420,629 of record NC_060252.1, read on the forward strand.
AAAATGAATATTTTTTCGTTGTCTTCGTATAGGGGGCGTCTCAGAACGAGGATTCTATCTGTTTCCTTTCCGCTCCCTTCCGTTTCCTTTCCTTTTCGCGCCCTATAGCTACGAATACAGAGAAACAATAGACCTCTGGACAAAATTTTAATTTGCCTTCAAATATGTTCTAAAAAATCAATAAGGATAAATATATACGTAAAACGTTTATTATATGTAATAATTTTCCATGGAATGTTTTTTAATCGCAAGAAAAGGAAGCTTTTTTCATCAGCAGACACTCCCACCTCAATACGTATTTCCATTGGCTGACGGAAATATGACGTCAGCTCATGCAACCATGCGGCGGTCCCATGAAATTCATGGGGGTTCGGCGTATTTGCAAGGTCTTCAGCACGGATCGGCACTTCGTTAGCGTTTCTCTTTGCGAAGTGTACATATTATCGCCGTGACGTGCTTTTCCGAAGAGTGAAAAAGTTACTAGGGATATTATTTTGCTTCTGTGGGCATCATGGATCCTGGTTTCGATAAGGGAGACGCGAGAAACTTGCCTAAAATTTCAATTGCCTCAATGTTTACATTCATAAGTAGAAATAGTAACTACATAAATTCTGAGACCCGGGGAGTGAAGATGGCTAGGTGAGTATATCGCCACGATTGGAAATTGATTTTCTTAGGGTATTAGTTGATGTTAACGTTTCTAAATCCTTTTTTCACATAGAGTCGGACGAGAAGAATACGGCGATGATGCTATAGGTTATGTGCAAGTTAAGCGTGATAAAAATTAATGCAACGTCCGTGCTCGTATTCGTAGGTTCGATTCTAGGGTGCATCCAGGGGGAGTGATCGCTCCCTGATCAGTGAGCGGACTGTGACGTCAGCGCTCACTGAGCGATCACATTCCCCCCTGGATGGTGAATGCTCAGTGAGCGCTTTGGTGGGGAACTTGAAATGCAAAACATTCAATATGGCGCCCAGCGCTTGTGCATACTTTCGTGTAGCGGCTGCGAAATATCCTTTAATTCCTGTGATAAGTTCATACCTTGTGACTCTGTCCCGAATATATATCACTCTTAATGTACGGGCCTTAAGGATTTATCGCTAACAGTTCTTTACGAGTCCCGTGATATTTATTGGAAATGCCTTTTGTGTCAATCGTCCAAATATTTCGTTGAGAATCTGGCGCCTGACATTGAAGTCTTGAAAAAAGAGGGTCTTTGCACTAAAATGGACGTCTTTCCCATGTTTAGAAAGCAATAGTTTCACATTTGCTAATTCCGTGAAATCCGCTTCGTCTTATAGTTTCTTGAATGAGATTTAATAATTGATCAAGGACAGCAGTAGACATTATTATCACAACAAACTCTTTGTGAACATCGGGTGATTAATGATGAAGTTATATCTCAGCATTACGGGACGTAGTGTGGCGGATGTTTTGAGGAAGTGCTGGTGAACCGGTCAAATTAAAAAAATGCTGGTGTTATCGTACTAACCAAATCTGACATTAATTTTGAAGTGAGCTATGTGCCACATGAGCTTCTAATTGAGGAATGGACTTTGAATGTGCTCGGGTTAATGTTCATGTTCCTGCTGATGACAAACAAATTTTAGTTATATCTTCTTGTCGTTCGCCAGCGAGTAGTTTTAAGGGTTTTTTAAAATCGCTGAACAACTTGCTTGATGCCAACTTTTTATTGACATAATAGATTTAGCCTCTAACCTTCAACATTTCTAGTTCTGTCTACTTTATATATGCCACTCACTTTGTCAAAGGTCACATGAAAGGTTTTACTCTTAACCCTGATATCACTGTAATATGTTTCTCTACCAGAAGACCAATATTTATAAAGGTACCTTATGTACGATCATTCTCGCGTGTGTTATAGAAATTCACCGCTTTACACGATGCAATTTTGATTTTAACTTCATACATACTTCAGCTATTGCGCAATGACGTCCCCCGTGTAAAACGGCCTGAAGGCAATGTTGAAGCAATTACTTAGTTAACCCGGGAGAAAAATTACTCACGCCTTATTTTTTGACTAAGCGGACAAGTAATACCCCGCGATTTACGTATATAGCTATATTTCAATTTATCTGAAGCCTATGAAATATTAATAAAGAATTAAAAACACATTTCAACTCGAAAATCCATTTTTCAGCGAAGGCTACATCTGAACTTCACCTGGCTTACGACAAAATTCCACCGCAGATTAATATTTTGGCTACCTAATTTAGTAAATAAATACGTAACAAAAGGCCTTCTGCCAATCGCATTTAATATGCCTACATTACGTATAAGTCATCCCGCGTTCGATACGTTACAATGTATAATTAATACGGCTGCTCGACCTGACAGTTCTTCGGCACCATTTTGAACTCGCGCCGCCGCTCACTGGTCGGTGAGCGAGGTGATCATACCCGGAGTACGCTCACAAATATGGCGGCCGCTCACTTGTGATCGGGTGGTGAGCGGTCGCATCCAGGGGGAGAGCGGTGGTTCGCTCACCTTCCGCTCAGTGAGCGGAGCTCCCCCTGGATGCACCCAATTACAAAGTTACAGAGTTCAGCCTCGAAAGCTCGCCTTCGAGGGAGGGGGAACTAGGGGAACCTTATATATAGCTCACTGGACGTCTGTCAGTGATGTAGTGCTGAAAATTCTCATCAAAATGAGTGCTTCGACAGAAAAACTAATTGAATCTGTTAAAATTCATAGTATTCTATTCGACTTAGCTCACCAGGCCTACAAAAACATCAGAAAGAAGGATCAAGTATGGGAGGGGATAGGAAGATCGCTCGGATCTTCTGGTAAGTACTTACAATTATTATTATTATTATAGTATTCTACCGATTAAGGTAGGTTTCCATGGAGTACTAAAGAGGTGATCTGGGAGCCTCCCTTTCCTTCCAGCACTGCCTTCTTTAATTCACTGTAAGGCCTACTCTCTTTCAATCTATCTAAAAATCCTATTCTTTTCCTTCCCCTCCCTCGTTTCCCCAACATTCTACCCTCTAACACCATTTTCAACATCCCCTCACCGCTAAGCACTAACTCCATCCAAACCTTCTGTCTTCTGCGTGTCTCATCTAAAAGCTTTCTCTCCTCGCCAACCATATCCAGCACTTCGTCGTTCCTTTTCCTCTCCGTCCATTTCACCCTCTCCATTCTTCTCCATACCCACATCTCGAACGCCTCCAATCTTCTCTCGTCTTCTTTCCTCAGAGTCCACGTTTCCGCACCGTAGAGAGCTACACTCCAAACCAAACTCTTCACTAACCTTTTCTTTAAACTCTTACACAACGATCCTCTCAGAAGCTCCTTCCTGCTCATGAACGCCTCCTTCGCTAATGCTATTCTCTTCCTGATGTCCTTACTACTGTATCCGTTTTCCTCTAACGTACTGCCTAAATAGTTGAATTGCTCAACCTGCTCAAGTTTTTCACCACCCACCTTTATCTTGAGTCTCACATTCCTCGCTCGTGATGCTTTACAAAACCGCATTACCTTAGTTTTCTTGTGATTAATCCTCATCCCAAACTCCTCGCAACGTTCGTATAACGCATCCACTAGGGCCTGAAGCCCCCTTGCTGACTGACTGATCAACGCCTGGTCATCCGCGAATCTCACTGATTTGAACATCATTCCTCCCACTTTTATCCCAGCTTCTAACTCATCCCACGCTTCCCTTACCATCTCTTCAGCATACACGTTAAAGAGCAGTGGCGATAGAGGACAGCCTTGCCTCACACCTCGGCCAATGCTTGCCCACCCAGATTCTCCGTCCGCTATCCTCACTTGCGCAGTCTGGGCCATATACAGATTACAAATCAGTCGTCTATCCCTCCAGTCTACACCTATTCTCTTGAGAATATCCATTAACTTTACCCAGTTCACCCTATCAAACGCTTTTTCAAAATCCACGAAACACACATATACGTCCTGCTCATATTCTAGGTTCCTCTCCACGAGGGCCCTCATTATTGCTATTGCATCACGAGTTGACTTCCCTTTTCTGAAACCAAACTGATCTTCGCCCAAATACTCGTTTGCCCTCGCCTCCATTCGTCTGTTCAATATCCTCAGCACTAATTTAGCCGCATGGGATATTAGGCTGATAGTCCTATAATCTCCGCATTCCACAGCTTTCTTCTTTTTCGGAAGCGGAATTAAAACCGTCTTCACGAAATCCTCCGGCCAACATCCCTCCTCATAGATCTTGCGCACTAGTTCGAAAAACCTTTTCTTACCTTCCTTCCCTAGATTCTTCAGAAGCTCACACGGGATGTTGTCCACGCCTACTGCTTTCCTAGCCTTCATATCACGGAGTGATCTCTCTATTTCTGAATCTAATATCTCCGGCCCAAGATTATCCTCCTCCACTGCACTTTCCTCCTCTAGAGTCAATCTCTCTGGTCTGTTCGTTCCGTCATACAGGTCCTCCACGTATTCCTTCCACCTACCCTGTACCTCTTCTCGCTCGGTTAGCATCCTCCCATCTTTAGCCTTAATTTTAGACATGGCTTGTCCTCTTTTGCCGCCCGATAGTGACTTAACTTTGGCGTACAACGCGCCTACTTCTCCATCCTTCTGGAACTTTTCCATTTCCTCGCACTGTCTTTTCCACCAAGCCTCCCTTGCCCTCTTAGTTTCACGTCGTAATCGATTATTCAATTCCCTATACATTCTTTTACCCTGTTCTGTGTCCACGTTCTTCCACTTCCTCCTCTCTTCCATTTCATTTACCATTGCCTCCGTTATCCACGGCTTCTTTATCCTTCTACTGTCAACGTAACCAATTGACTTCTCCGCCGCTTTGACTATTCCCGTTTTTATATTATCCCATCTTTCCTCTACCGTCTTGGTACTTTCAATCTCCCGTATACCAATGTCCACTAGCTCCTGATATTCTCTCCTCATACTCCCCTTCAGGGCTTCTACGTTCCATTTCTTCGCCTTCCTAACTTTCATAAGTCTTTTGAATCTTACGTTGCATTTCATGAGCACTAGATTGTGGTCCGAATCCGCATCCGCTGCAGGGAAGCTGCGCGAGTTTTTCACACTGTTCCTAAACCTCTGTCTTACCATAATGTAGTCTATTTGATATCTCCCCGCATCCCCTGGACTTTTCCACGTGTACCTTCGCCCTTTATGATGATTGAACCATGTGTTTGTGATGAATAATTTGTTTCTCCTACAAAATTCTGCTGCTTTCTCTCCCCTGTCGTTCCGTTTTCCTAGACCAAAATCTCCTATTTCGTTTCCATCCCTCCCTTCCCCGACTGAGGCGTTCCAGTCCCCCATCACTACCAGATTTTTCTTACCCGGTGTGTCTCTAATTATTTCCTCGAGCTGTTCATACACCTCGTCTACTTCTTCCTCCCTATGATTGCTAGTGGGCATGTAAACCTGGACCACCACATAAGGTTGGTGGGCCGCGCCTCAATTTCTACCACCAGAATCCTATCGCTTACCTGGTCTATACCTACCACACGCTTACCCATCTTCCCGTTTAATACTAAAGCTACCCCTCGCTGGCTTTCTTCCCCTCCACTATATATAACCCTATACCCATCACTCCAATAGTCCCCCCCATCCCTCCACCTCACCTCGCATAATCCTAAGATATCTATCCTCCCTTTATCCATTTCCCTTTTGATATTTTCTAACTTTCCCGCCCTCATCATAGTCCTCACATTCCACGTCCCCACATTTATAGCAGACTTCTTCTTCTCCATCTTCTTGGTCTTCTTTTCTTCTTTCTTCATTACTGCTGCCACTGATGTTGATGATGATAAGTCTCTGCAAGGATTTCGCATGTTGGCGACCCCGAGGACCTTGCCGACCTCGTTGCCGTGCCCGACACCCGCCCTTTGCGGACGGGTCCCGGGCGATGAGATTCCGAGGCTCATTTGGTTGTACTCCATGTGTTCAGGGAAGAGATAGTTGGTAGGGTTTCCCACTTCCATTCCAACAGTGTTTTTTACGTGACACCATCACGCGGACTACCTTTCGTCTGGCTCCTACCCTTCGACCTATCTGGCATGGGTGGCCCTACCGGGAATAATTTAGAATTAATCCCGCCAGTGCAGCTCTAGGGGTCATAGGAGCGCGCAAGCCTTTCCACCGCGACAAGGTTGTAGCCCAAGGGAAAGGGTACTTACAATAGCGTAAAAAATAATTTGAAAATGTTAAAGGCAAAAACTTTATTGACTAACATATTAAATAAATATATGCATATTATATTACATATTAAAATAATCTACAAACCTATCGCGAATTTGAAATGAGTAATTAGTGGGTCTCCGACCATCATTTGCCAGATTTTGTATTGCTTCCATGGTTGGGTTTTCATTGTCAAGCAAGTGCCCTAAGAACTCGTCACAATTTTTTGATCTCAGGTAATTGTGAAGGATTCAGGTTGCTTTAATAATGTCTATGGCAGTTTCAACTTTGACGTCGATCGGCCGATTTAAAATACGCCATTTCTGAGACAAAATGCCAAAAGCATTTTCAACAACTCGACGAGCTCGGCATAATCTTTTATTGAAAATATTTTTCCTTTCGTCTGATTTTGACTGCCGATATGGGAAAGGCCTCATGAGATATGAGAGCAAAGGAAATGCTTCATCTCCTATTTTGACGCAAGAAGTTGATTGTTCTTGACCGGGCAAAGGCCGATCTTGGGGAACTTTGAGAGTGCCATTCGCTAATTTCTGGCCCATTACTGAAGCCTCGAAAATCCCTCCATCACTGTTCCGGCTGTAGCCGCCCACGTCTATACAAATAAACTTATAATTATAGTCCACAATAGCAAGTAAAACTATGGAAAAGTTTTGCAAGTAGCAAAAATAGTTTCACCTGGATTTCTTTGGGCACTTTATAGTGACATGCTTCCCATCAATGCTTCCTATACAATTGGGAAACTGCCACTTATCAAGGAAGCCGCGAATACAGTCCTCCCATGTCAGCACAGTTGGTTCAGCCATGTACACTGGTTGCAAGTGTTTATAAATCGCTCGACACACCTCTTTCACTATTTTGCTAACTGTTGAGAAACCCATGCGGAAACTGTTCCAATAGTGCTGTACGAGTCACCGGTTGCAAGATATCTGTAAAAATATTGGAAATAACTTAGCATTTAGAATAAGGAAAAAATCGTCAGAAACGTGAACTTAATTGCGAAATGTGTTTCACGTCGAGAAATTTGAAAATTATGTTAGTGTTGAAAGAGTAATCTCGTATTTGCAGATCTGGAAAAGAGAAGAGACGATAAAGTACTATGCAACGAGGGCGGTGTGTTTTAGTGCAAACAGAATATCACCCTAAAGTCAGAGCAAAGGGTTCGACCATAGCAGTCTTTCTGAAAAACTAATAGGAAAAACATGGAAACGCACAATACCTCAGAAAGCACTAATTAGGATTAAATATGTTAGAATATCTATTGCTGAATATTTTAAAGTTTTAATGATAATTTTAACATTTTTACTCTAGGAGATGACCTGAAGAGGAGATGGAAAAATTTAAGAGACTCCTACGCAAAGCATTTGCTGTCTGAAAAGACACACACGGGGCAACAATGCAAGGGAATTAATCGGTATAGAGTTTGGCCCTGGGCAAATCAGATGCAATTTTTGAGGCAGTACCTACAATTTTCCCCAACTGAATCAAACCTCACAGTGCTAGAGGCCGAGGATGTTGAAAAAGAATCGCCCATTGAAGATGGCGCCTTGGCAGAGACTCTCATACGTGACTCAGATGAGACTGAGGTGTCATCAGCACAAAAAGTGGAAGAAACAATGACTAGGAAGAACACCCCCACTCTGAAAAGGAAATACTAGGAAAATCTCCCCCAAAACCTGCAGTGAATCAAGTGATCGAATATTTTGAAAATAGACGATTGGAAACTACAAATGCTTATGACGAAGTACTATTTGTTTAGGATATGCTAAAACAATTAAAAAGTTTTCACCCCGGCGCCAATATATGGTTAAATACAAGATAGCTGAACTGTTAATGCAAGAAGAACTAGCGCAGCTAAATGAAGGTGCATCAACGGCTGACGTTTAAACTAATGAGCCATTATAAAATGTATCCATGTCTTGGTTTCCTTTTATTACAACTCAAGTATGCAAATATAAGCACATTAGGTCTAGGAAGTTACTGCAAATCGTAAAGTATTGTTCATTAAACGATTAACCATTTAAATAAATAAAAGTTTTTAAGGTTAAATTTTCTGGAATTTGTTTACAGTAATTCATTAAGGAACCCATTCCCCAGTTCCACCAATTTAACAAAATGATGAAATTTTGAAAGGTATTTTTGACAAAAGTAAATGTTATCCTAATACTTTAACCTAGTAAAAGTTTGCTTGCTAATTGCTCAAAATATTGGTATTTTAATTGTATCTGTATTGGCTAGTACGACTAATCCATTGGAAGAAAATAATGCTTTCAAAAGTCATAATTTTGCGCACGATTTCAATAGCATTAATTTATTTAGCGTAGCTAACGAGTAAAGTACATAAATAGACTGATATTTTAACTATTCGACTATTTTTTCGATAGCATACCTTAGTGGAACTGCTAGACGCTCTGTTGGTCCTATCGGTCTTCGGTACTTAGTGAAGTCCTTCGTGATATAGTGCCTCACAGCATGCAGAAGCTAGTCAAAGCATTCTAAATTCATTCGAAAATATAAATAAAATCGTCCTTCAGGCTCCCTTAGCTTCTTGTAGAGAGAGTGAAATTCTCCTTTCTCCTCTCGAGAAAGATTAATTTCATGTATCCACACCCTACGCTTCTTTCTGTAACAGATATCGTAATTTTGTAAACTGCTCATTAAAGTATGACCGAAGCTGGTAAGAATCAAAAAGCAATTACCTGTGCCTTCGCTCTTCGTCGATTAACGTGGCTAGTAGTATTGCCTCCTCTTCAATATCACAACTATTATTCACCTCCATTGTACGTGTGACTTATTGGATAAAGATCTACCTCGAGAATGATCGGAGTTCGTCGGTTTGTCGCTCTCGGTTTAAGTGCAACATTTCCGTGGGCGTGGCCGCTTAGGTGTGAGCACAGGGCGCATCTGCCGCGCGGCCTAGTCCGCCACCGCGGCCGCTCAGGTGTGTGGGAGCCTTTACTTGCGGCAGCGGGAACCAGAACGACGTCACACGGGAGTTATCCCGGCATTCATACTTACCCGTCGCGTTTTCGCGCGCTTGAAAATTTTCACTTTTCATTTAATCGCGAAAAATAGATATCGTCATATAAAAATCTAAAATCGTGAAATACGTACTCCAGGAGTAATAATCTTTCGATTTAGGCAATAAAAATAATAATAGGAAATCACCCTATTCACGAGGCGGGTGAACAGCATTGTGTTCGTTACAAGAAATCTTAAAAACCAACAATCAATCAACCAACGAGTCTCACATATCAGTTTATTATTGCAATTTATGAAATTTGCAATAATAAACTGATATGTGAGACTCGTTGTCGCCAGTCTTAAACAATTACATTTACTCAGACGCTGGGTTTTTATACGCCCTCTAACGCCAAGTTTTAGGCAGCCCTCTTGCAAATACCAAACCTTCAAAATGTACTAACAATTCTTAACAAGAATAAGACAGCTCTTCATATTCCGTATTCATAACTTTTATGCAACTCAGTACCATAAAAAAAGTATTTAAAGCTGTTGCAGCGAATCTTATAAGATTTGAAACCTTCAAGAAATACAAAACGAGTGAACGAGTTGCAAAAAAAATTACGAATAAAGTTTTCCGCGACCGGGACTCGATCCGATTACCACTTTGGTCTCAGCAGCACTTTTACTTCACTAGGCCACCGCAACTACTTTTGCAGATGTATTAATATGACGTAAAATACAAAACAACTGCGAAAATCGGAGCAAGTACGCAGTTTATGCACACGAAATAATCATTATATCCAGCATAAATCGAAACAGAAAGATACATTTGCAAGTGAATCCTCACTGTGCATTAGGCCGGCCCTTATTTTTCAGAATTGAGAAAAGTTATGTTTTCCTAGTCTCAAAATGATCCAAATGACGTTAGTATCGTCACGTATTTGGACGTAGACGTCCAAATCACGTGATAAAATTTGGTTACTTAAAAATAACGGGAACCCGTGCCCCAAGGGCCCTAAGTACTTAGGACCCTTAATTCAGTTTTTTGGGACAATTATATATGTACCTATATGTAAAACGAGAAAGTACAGTTCTACAGGGCCGAATTTCTGTCTGTTATGATCTATCTTTAAGCGTTTACGAGATATCGCCCGTCGTAATGCGATCCACCCCCCAGGGCGCTACCCCGCACCGCGGCGCCGCTGATGTAAGGCCCGCACCACTTGCCATGCCCTTCCCCTCCAACCCTTCCCCTCCCTCGGCAAAGACTTTGCTCCTGATGGCAATATTTACATGCTAGTGGTACAGAATTGAACAGGTTGTTCCTTTTAAGTCATGATTAACATTATTAAAGCCTACAATGTCACTTTTAACCTTTAATGCCATCCGATATGCTGGGTAATGACCCCTTTATCCTTACTTTGTTGTTTCCATACGGCCGTGCACCGTACCAGCATGTTTTGTTTCAAAGTGCTCTAAATGTACAAAATATTACATGCAAGTGATACAATTGTGTTCGTGTATTACGAAGGAATGAAGAAAAATTAATGGGGCTTCCCGGCCTCCACCAGTAAATAAAAGTGTTCAAGAAATAAGAACGAGGCAGTCTGTTCACGGGCGTAGATCGATGTGGACAGAGTAAGTTCTATTTCATAGTGCGCAAAGGCGAGGAAGTTCTTCAGGCAGAGCCGGTCTTAGGGCGGGGCGACCGGGGCGACTGCCCCGCGCTTTGGGGGGGCCCGCGTTCGTGAAAAAAAATTAAAATATACGATAGTTTGAAAACGCAATTTCAACTATTACTGTATTGTTAAGCCCGTGCAAGACAAAAAATAATATTATGAAAAAGGAATTATAATGCAGTAATTTAAAGTAAAAAGATCGCTTTTTATGTTTATTTTACGTTATAATTTTATGAATAAATATAATTATAAATTTAATTTGTATTATACTATTTTGAACTCAAAAGGCGTGATGGTATCATAACGGCGTAATTACGAAGTCTGAATTTGGGAGGTGAATACATACTTAGCCAGAGAGTGGTAGGGATTCAAAATGCTCGAGTTTGTAGATGGGGTATAGAGTTCAATATTTTAAGTGAAGGGCCCCGCACGGAAGGTTCGCCCCTAGCCCCGCACCTGCTAGCGCCGTCACTGTCTTCAGGTTTGCAGTAGAAAATTTGTGAAATCAATAGTTCATCATGGATACTCGTGACGTACAGTTTAAGAAAAGGTCAACAGGGAAAGGTATGAGATTAAGACTAAATTCAGAAATTGAACTAGTTGGAAAAGAAAGTGAAAAAATACTTGGATCAAAGTTACCTACAGTGAGAGAAGTAATGAGCGTTTTTTTCTATCACCTAAGGGGTTCGCAATGTATTAGACTTAGCGCGAGAAAAACTGTCAGAAATGTGTTTCAATTATGGAACAAAACGAGAATTCCTATTATTACGGAAATGAAGTCGATTGAAAAAATAGAAAAATTGCACAAAGAATGGAGAAACGTGAGACGACACAAATAGAGAGCGGGAACTGCCGTGGAGATGAAGAGAAGAAAATCTTTCGAAACTAAACTTGATTATTTGTTCGACGTTGCAAGGAATGGTGCCATTGAGTTTTTGACGCATGAGGAGGAAAGTGCTGTTAATCTTACTGATAATCGTGCTTGGGCTGAAGAAGTCAAGTTCCTACGCGATCAAAGAGGTGCACGAACTGCTGTTATTGGTGGAATTGACTTCAATATGATCAAGAAGGAAGAAAAGGTTGCTCAGAAATTATTGAAGAAGCTGCAGCGGGAAGAAAAGTTGCATGAAAGGAGAGTGAAGGATTTTGAATCGCGTCAAGTCCCAGGTAATTAAGTCAATAGAATGGGATGAACATCCTGACTTCGAGAACGGTTTGAAAATTATTCGGGGTCTGCGAGTGGTGAATGATTGTGCAGAGAGAGGGGTGAAACTATTGCAGGATTTTATGTCAGTTACAAAGAAGGAAGAGAGCTCCCAAAATTTATTGAGTGTAAATTCTCACCGTAGCACAACCCCTAACGTGCGCAAAGACACTTTAATTGGCAAATACGGTGTGTCAGTGGAAGATTAGAAACACACTGTAAATGTACGTTTTATGGTAAATATGCACTGAAATTCATGGAGTGAGTGAAAATAAATTGAGCACATTTGATTTGAAATTTTGTCATGTCAATTAAATTTTTTCTAATCTAAGCACATTTTTTCAGAGGCTAAATCTTGCCATCAGGAGCAAAGTCTTTGCCGAGGGAGGGGAAGGGTTGGAGGGGAAGTGCATGGCAAGTGGTGCGGGCCTTACATCAGCGGCGCCGCGGTGCGGGGTAGCGCCCTGGGGGGTGGATCGCATTACGACGGGCGATATCTCGTAAACGCTTAAAGATAGATCATAACAGACAGAAATTCGGCCCTGTAGAACTGTACTTTCTCGTTTTACATATAGGTACATATATAATTGTCCCAAAAAACTGAATTAAGGGTCCTAAGTACTTAGGGCCCTTGGGGCACGGGTTCCCGTTATTTTTAAGTAACCAAATTTTAACACGTGAATACTAACGTCATTTGGATCATTTTGAGACTAGGAAAACATAACTTTTCTCAATTCTGAAAAATAAGGGCCGGCCTACTGTGCAGTTAATCTCAAATGTGAGAAGACCGCTTTCACAGTCAGACCCTGGTACCCCCCACCCCCAGTCAAAAATCCTGGATCCGTCTTGGTTGCATATAGTGTTATTTTGTTTGTGATTTGCGCCCTTTGAGAAACAAAAAATTTCATTAAATCGGCTGTATGTTTCGCTTGAATAAGATCTTAAGTTAAATTCATCGATGGCTATTGGGCGACATAAAGAAATATATCTATACGTCAAAAAATGGAGCGTCAGAGGACGGTTGCCTCTGGTCTATTGGTTATCTCAGCTGACGAGTAGCTGCAAGAGGAAAATTTTCTCCAGCGGCTCCTCTCCTCCCTTGAGAAAGATGGGCTACGCCCCATCGAAAATTAGAGCGAACTCTACTCCGCAAGCTCCATACTTTCATTTATTGTTTAGTTTTCTGCTATCTAACCAAGTGTTTTTGTGTGCCCAACCTATGCCAAGAAGAAGTTAGTTATGGAGAGGCACCATACACCATATAAAGCATCATGAGTGATCGCTAGCATTTGCGCGTGCGGTTAAATTCCTGTCTTTCCTTTATTTTAAGTGTAGACAACAACTGGTGCACTGCCTGACTTACTTTACGTCTCATATGGGTGACTATGCTTCAGCTAATGGCGAAAAATGGCGCTCGTTATTCCATTGTATGGATTCATGATTCCCCGTCTCACCATATGCCTTCAATTTTGAGTTTACTCTATAGTATGCCGCGGTGAGGGCTGTTCTTATCCCTCGCTTAATTCCGTGCAAAGCCATCGTTAGCATTTACTCGTGCGGTTAACACGACGTATCCCTCCTGCTCAACCGGCAGTATTTTCTTTCTTGCTTAGGGACTAAAAAGGATGCGAAATACCATATTGCCCTATCCATAGAAAAAGGACGTGTCTTTGGGCCTTCCGCATGTCGCAGTTCTGAGCCGAGGGTGGAAAAAATTTGGGATCGGTGCGTAGCCACTCAGAAAATAGATCAGTTGCTGCATAGCCATGAGACGATATGTGTTGGAATTCATTTCTGAGAGGTGTGCCTTTTCCGTCTTGTGAAATAATTATTTCAAATTTCCAATAACATGAAGGAAGTAATAAGTGCATCCAAAACAAGCAAATCGTTAGTTAGACACTGTAAAGTGCATTGGTTTGTATGAAGTACGAAACTATCTGAATTTGGGAATCACTGGTTCATTGCATCATATATTTTTAAGTATGTAGGATGGTGTGCGTGTGGAAGCATCTTGTGGTAATTGTGCTGTTTTTTGTGTTACCATGAGAGTTACAGAAGAGGAATAATGATACTAGGATCTTAGGATTTGGCATCATTCTCCTGGAAAGAGTCAAATGCCTCTAGATCCAAAGAAACAACGAAGTAACTATAATTTACACCTTTGAAAACTAATCTTAATTATTATATTTATAATACAGTTGATTGGGATAAAACAATTATACTGGCTTTATTAATCACACTGGGTGTATTTAGAATTCTTCACCTTCACGGTGTAGCATTTGTGTATATCGGACACAAAAATCACCTACTATCGCCTCAAACAAGGTAGAATGTTGTACTTAAAGCATTTGTGTATCGTTTTACTCATTGTTTATTCGAATACAACAATGAATCGTTAAAAATTGTTTAAACGTAAACCTCTAGCTTTTACTGTCGAAGGAGTGAAGAAGCGAACACGCGAAAAACTATGAGAACAGCGAAACGGTCGTCTTCTTCATCTCGTAATGGGCAAAATATTTGATTGGTACATTACATCGTATTTTTTATGCTGAGAACGACATCTTTGCATTACAAATAGCTTTATGAAATTAAATTTTACCCATTCTTTTTTTAAACAGCCTAAAGGTAGATTTCAATAGGGTAGTTTCCTTCATCAAAGAAAATGAAAAGCATTGATTGCGATTCGTTGCCCACCATTAGTGCATTCATAATACACAAATTATTTGGTTTTATAAATCACAGCTTAGACAAAAGGCAATGGTCAATTTTAACTGCATTCGAAAAAGGCCAGATTGGCACCCATGCGATGCCATGACGTGACGTCACAGGGACCTTGTTTCTATACGAGTAGAAAGGAGTTTTACATCGTCTGAGATTACCAACGCATGCATGAGGCACAGAGCTCAGGGAAACATGTCTTAATAATCACCTATTAAAACTGCCTATAGTCGGTAAGTTTCCTTCGTTTGATAAGGTATTAATAATCCTTATTTAAGCCAAGCGCTATCTGCTAGCAGGGTACTCAGCTACCTGCTAGCAGCCTGCATCGTATCAGCGCTCAAAGCCTCGCCCCATGGTCACCTCACAATGTGGCAGCGAGAAGCAGACTGACGTCACATGGGCTTTTCCCATCATTCATACTTAGCCGTCGCGTTTTCGCGCGCTTGAAAATTTTCACTTTTCATTTAATCGCGAAAAATAGATATCATCATTTAAAGATCTAAGAGCGTGAAATGCGTACTCCAGGAGGAATAATCTTTCGATTTAGGCAATAAAATAATTATAGGAAACCACCCTATTTCTGAGGTATAGAAAAGTGCATGAATATCAAATTTACATATGCTATATGAAAAACATATTTTCAAACTTTCCATGAAATGAAATGTTAACATTGTTCCTCTTACAATTAGTTAACATAAACCACAAATACGAAAATTGTCCTGCGGCAGTGCACACTACCAAAGTAGGAGCCGAAATTGTTGTCCAGAATAGAAGCCGAATTGGCACCGCCGCTGAACCACGCCTTCGGAGAACGGGAAATCCTCGGAGTTGGGACGGATCAGGACCTATTCTTTTGTGCAGTTGAAAATGAGTATGCAGTTGTTCGAGGAATGGAGTTTGACAACAAAGTGAGTGTTATGATGGGGTGCGCAAGAGTCATGGCATTCTATCAAGCGTGAATTCCTCACGGAGTTGAGTTACGAAGTCACCTGAAGCCCTCATTTCATCTGCGGAAAGCATTTACGTGAATCGTGCCATAATAAAAATCATAAATCCATACAATGAAATAACGAGCACCATATTTCACCATTAGCTGGAGCATAGTCACCCATATTGAGAAATATTCGCTAATATGTTTGGTAAATTTGGAAATAGAAAGTAAACTCGACAAGATGGTTTTTAGCATGGTTGGCAAGGTGAAGTGCAGATGGACTTGGGAAGTGAAATGAGAAGATTATCTACATCCTGAAATATTGGAGTGAAAATGATTCCACGAAGTAAGAATAATCGTGATTGAAAAATGAATAGTTCAGATAGTACCTATAACTTAGAGATAACCTCATTTCCTTGTAATTGGAAGGCAAAACCAAAGATTAATCAGCCATTGTAGAGTAGGTAAATGAAAAACTCTATGCCACAAAGATGAAGAGGTTGAGGATGTGCACAATCGGGGACCTAGCCAAAACTCTGCTTCGGAGATATTGGAGAGGTAACATATCATATAAGTAGGTATATCTGATTATTAAGTCCAGCTTTTTTCCAAAAATGCCAGTGGTAAAAGTACAGGGGAGGACTATATTTCTATGAATTTTTTAAATTTTTTCACAAAACTGAAGCCTCAAAATTAGGGAGAGGGGGCTGTATTCAGAGGGGGAATATATTCGGAGAAATATTGTACGTGGGTAGCCAATACTGATGCTTGCAGTCAATATGTATAACATATCAAAAAACCATTACACATTTCAATAAGCCGGCCAGACTTTTCTTGTAACATTAATATAGAAATGCAAAAGTTGTAGTCCAATTTTCATGAGTTGGTGTCATTGGTTCACCTTCATAAACTCTTTAATGTAGGACTTTTTATTGAAGGGAGGAATGGATCACAAAAGTGTAAACAGCAATGAACCTTAAGCTGCTCGTGCACAATGTTGAGGAGTGGCTGTGAAATAGTGGCCCATTCATCATTAGTTTTTCATGCCTCAAACTTATCTGTGAAAGGGTTAACGCCAATGATTTTTCATCAGTAAGAGCTTGAGAAGTCGGTAGTGTGGAGAAAATGAAAAAATACTGGTCTCTTTATCTTTCAAACTCTATCACAATCAAGAATTCAGAGAAATTGGTGAATCAGCCCATTGATGGATACAAAGAGAATAGATGGTTGCCTAACCAGAGAAAATCATAGAATATTATGCACTTAGCTACGTAAAATGTTGAATAATTTCTTTGAGACTTGTAGGTAACTTAAAATTAATTCTTAGGTCTTACCTTGAAGACAAGAAAATTTCTTCAAGCATATAGATGAATTTGGTAAAAACAGGAAGTAAAAAAAATTAAACTTTGTTTGGATCTTAATTATAATCATCACATCCAAAGCCATTACACTATTATTGTGTAATGCTTTCATTAAAACAACTGTGTAGCAAAACTACTTTTGCTGACATTAGCTCTGATAATACCGTCTGTGTACATCTAAAAATTCAAATAGTCATTAATTTTTTCACAGAAAATAAATAATAATATAAGATAATTATAAATTTTGATGATTTAGAATTATGACTCTTATAAGTAAATTAAGATGAACAGGATTAGTCCGAAAAGTAATGACCCTGATTTTTTCACGTTGTGATTACATTCCCCAGAGTGGTGTAGGGGCTGGGAAGGGGCCCAGGAAAGAAAAACTGATTTCCAACCGTTTTGAACCTCATTTGAATCTGATCTGAATCGTTGAAATCTGATTTGACTCTGTCTTGACACTGATTTCCACTGGTTTCCAGCGGACAGGAAATGGAAGGAAGTGATTTGAATCTCATTTCCATTGTAACTGGTTTCCAGCTGTCTTCCACATGGACTGTATTGACACTGAATTGAATGTCATTTGAAACTCTTTTCCTTATTTATTGGCTTGAAAGTGTTTTCCACAAGTACTTATTCCAACAGAGTTGAATTGTTGAATGAATTTGAAATTCTCCTGATATGAGTGTCTTGTAGAAACCCATCTCACACAGGCTTTACTACTGCGTTGATTGGAAAATTACTTTTACTGTGGTGTCAATGAGTATATTTAATTCAAAATCATGGTCAGAAATAAAATAATGACGTAAAGGAGGAAACATGTACTTTGCCGTCTTTCAAAAATGCACGGGTGATGAAAAATATTTAATGTACATCATCCAAACTTTGTATAGCACATCATTTCACCTGTTGGAACTCACTACCACCGATATACCAAACGGTACATAACTTGGGGACTTGGGATTGAAAGCACGTAAAAACCTCACTTCGCATTTAAAAAAATATAGCCGGTATAGTGCTGCCACCTAACTACGAAAGATAGCAAACCAAAGTAGCAACGCCGATACCCGATTTCGTTTTGAATGTTTACGTGCTTGTGGTTATCTGTTTTGTGCTAAAGTTATAGGGTGTGGAGAAAAAAAAATCATATCAGTATTATTTAACCAGTGCTAAATTCCCGCAGCGTTGAATTAAGCCATTCGTGCATCTCTTCAGGTTTTAAGCGACAGTAAAATTCTTGATGTGATTTGGATCTTTTGTGTTTTCTTTGAATAATTTGTCTTGTGTCTACAGTTTTTGAGCGATTGCTAATATTATTGTATGCAATATGTATAATATGTACGTGCGTTACGTCGCCGACGAGAACCTACCAGGATTTTCAGAGTATTGTGTATCTTGCAGGTTTGTTTGTGCTAAGTGAAACGACCGTGTTTATGTATAAACAGTATGGCAAGTTTCTGTAGTGAAACATACAGATATGGTTGGCTTAATGCTGAATCAGAAATATTTTCATAAGGCATGTAAAGGAGTCTTTCTTTCATAAAGGCATCTGAAATATTTTCTAGTGTTGTGGTTTTTCTGTTAATCACGGAAAAATTTGTGTTCTTCGATAATTCAAGATTGTGAAATCTGATGTAAGTTGTTGTTCTGGTGCAATGATTGTTCTTCTACTCTTGGCGAACCTTGTGCCTTTCGATGAGTGTTCAAGATTGTTAGAACTGATAAACAGTGTGGAAAAGCACTACTAGTTTGTCAAACTCTCCTTCCAATGAGATTTCATCTGTAAATTCTGTGTTTCCCTAAAATATTTCTAATGCATGACATTGAGATTTTAAGTGTACTCAACCTCAGAAATTTACCAAATTAGATGACAATGTATTTGCAATTGAATATGTACTTCCAATAGGGTTTGTGCATACCTAATAAATACGTTAATAGAGCCTGTGTTATTTCATTGTGGTGGGAGACTTACATGAATTTCATTTTGTTAGGCTGTATTTTGTAAACTTTTTTTCTGCCGAGTCTACATCCAGATTGATGGTAGAGATGTAATATGTGTAATTAGAAACGTTGGTTGAGTGCAGCTCTGCGAAACTTGGAATTGGCGGAAATAACTCATGCATCAGCAGGTCATAGGAGGTGAGAATCGAGTTGCAAACAAGATTCAGATCGGTATGACGGTGGAAAACAGATTCGAAATAGCTAAAACGGGGAAACCGGATTCAAATCTGTTGAACGGTGGAAACCAGAGTCAAACCACATTCATGGAAATGAGTAGGAAAACAGCCGCCATGTTGGACCTTCACAACTGATTTCCCACTGTCCTCCAACTGATTTCCAGCTGTTTCAATTTTCAAAACAGATTCAAAGGAGAAGGAAATCAGTGCGTCAAACCTGTTGGAAGTCAGTGTCAAATCTGATGGAAATCAGTTTTTCTTTGCTGGGGGAGGAAGGGACTGGAAAGCTTTCCAGTGTTACCTAAGGAAGTTGACCACAAGCTCTTGGAGAGTTATTGCAACCTTGTGAACCTCTATGCAGGGGCGGATCTAGGATTTTTTCAGGGGGGTTACAAGGGTCTGATAAGCAAACGGTCTTCTCATATTTGAGATTAAAAACAACAAACATACAACAACTATACTGTACGAAATACATATTCCCATTATTTTAATGTGAAAGTTATTAATATAAAATTAAATGACTGAGGCTCCATAATACAGAAAACAAAGCAAAAAGCCATGATAACTTATTGAAAATCATGCCTATTTTTTAAGCGTCTTGGGGGGGGGGGGGAGATGCACGTGCCACTCCCACTGAATCCGCCTTAACCTCTCTGTGGTAACCTCATCGTAGCTACAGTTGAAAAAATCTTTGAACAACATTATGCAGTGACGCTTTGAGTTAAGCTCTGTAAGATTCTTTCTGGAACCTTATCGTATGTTGTATTCAATAGCAAATGAGTGGCACAAGTTGTTGAGGGAAATTCAAGATGATGTCAATGATGAAGCCCTTTCTATATGCCCATCATTTTGTCAATCACCATTTGCACACCGAATAACTAATCACCATAGTGCCTGAATGTTTATCAACAAATGAGCATACGTACATATAATTGTGAACAGTTAACATTTCCTATGAGATAATATTACAAGATTTAGACATGTAGACGATTTTTGTTGCACCACAACAATGGTCCTTCTCACACCAACTTTTTTAACACCTCATGCCTAACCCGGTTCGATGCTGAAGTAATATCTCAACTGTATAGACCCGACCTAGCCCTATGGACTTCTTTTTGTTTTCTCAGCTAAGAAGCAGTGGGGGATACATATGGGGGTGCACGCCCCCCTTTGCAGAGCCACCTTCATTGCCGAACATGGCAGAATCACAATTGCACCTTTTTTATATCATAAGATGGAATTGTCTTGTATATGTGTATAATCAGTTTAAATATACATAACTTTCTTAAACTTTGCATGTAACTTGATTATTTTTCATTATGATAAAAATATAGGTAGCTCAAAATACCTTTTGTGCCCCCCCTTGAGTATTTTCTGTATCCACTACTGCTAAGAAGAGAGCTTAGAAATTTTACAGCCAAGGAGTTCCAGAGAGCTTAAGCAACATGGAAATAATGCATGTTTAAGCATACAGATGAGGAAGGATCCTACTCCAAAGAATATTCAGCTGTTGTTCAATGAACTCAAAAAAAAATCAGGCTCATTACATTCTGGACAAACCCTATATAATAGATACATTGATTTTTTAAATAACTAACCTCTTTAAGGAATAGACCTCACTTCACAACTTCATCACACGAACTAGTTTAGCTCTTGTATTTTCTGATTTAAAAATCGCTATACGTAAATCATTTCGTCACATCACAAATGCATTCGTTGCTGCATTACCTACCTGCGGGTCACACCCACCTTCCTCCCTGTTCAACAGCAAATTCAAATCAATTTTCCTTCATATTGCAGCTGTCGCCAATTTGCCAAATGAGGAGTTAATGATGTGTCGCAAGGGGTGTTTAGAGAGCACTAACGGGACTCCTAGTGAGATCATCTCGTCCACCAGCGCTCTCATCCCTCCCTTTCGCATCCCCTCTATGGTAGCAATTCGCCCTTTGGACCTCCGTATTCCTTATAAATACCAGAGGTTCGAATGAAGGGGCAGTCCTCTCCTTGACCTATACCTTGCTGGTCTGCGCCCTCGCAAGACCCTCGGTCACTTCCCTCCAACGCCGGTCTGCGCCCTTGCAAGACCCGCGACTCCGTCCCTCCAACGCCGGTCTGCGCCCTCGCAAGACCCGCGACTCCTGCACCTCCAACGCCGGTCTGCGCCCTCGCAAGACCCGCGACTCCTTCCCTCCAACGCCAGTCTGCGCCCTCGCAAGACCTGCGACTCCTCCATTCCTCGCTACTTCCGCCGTGCTCAGATTACCGTATTAAAATGTACGTGTAATATATAATAAATATCGGCCAACCAACCAGTTACTTTTATTCCTCCCTTAATGTCACGACGAGAGATGTACCTTTTGGTCTTTTGTACCATGCATGATAATGTATGTGGCAAGCCTGAACCCACCACTGGGTCACACTCTTTCCAGACTGATTTATGCCATACAAAATGGCCAACCATCCACAACTTAGCACACCACAGAACCCTGTTGGCATGCTATTTTGCGTTAAATGCAAAGTTCAGAAAAAGTTTTACAGCTAAACTTGAAAAAAAAAATGGTATTGGCACCACCAGGATGGCGCTTACACATGGCTCCATTAGTCTCAGCCTAGCACACAGGTGGCAAAGGCCAAGAAATTAGCAGTGCAAGTCCCGGCACTGGGCTCATGCTACATATCTGAGGCACTGTACTGGGAGGCCTTCTAAATGGGGTATTTAGTACAGACCCTAGATGATGTGGCTAAACAGTGGCTATCTTATGTTCCTCCACTTCCATTTCAAACCACTCTCATAAGTTGGAGGCCACCAAATGCATTGCCAACACTAGGAGAGACTTGAAGATGAACCTAGGGGTGACCCACCAGTTGGTCACACCATGCTGAAGACATGAATGAACTACATACTATCAACAGAAGAAAAGGTAGAACGATGGACTTTAAGCATTTGTATTAAATTCTTCCAAAGCTCCATAGGGTCGTGTAATATATCATTATATTCATTGCTTATTTGACTATAGCAATGAATCATTACATATTGTTTAAATGTAAGCGTCTAGATTCTATGGTCGAAAGTGTGGAGAAGAAGATGCGAAAAACCATGAGAACGGCAAAACGGTCTTCTTCATCTCGTCATATGAAAAATATTTGATTGATATACTTCTATGTTTTTTTATAGAGAGAAAGACATCTTTGCATAACAAATAGGTAGCTTTTTAAAATTAAATTTTCTCATTCTTTTTTTAAATGGCCGAAAGGTAGATTTCAATTTCCAAGGAGTAGAAAATTACATGAATATCGAAGTTAGGTATGCTATTTGGAAAAATATTTCCCAAATTTTCATTTAAGGAAATGTTGATATTGTTCTTCTTACATTAAATAAACCAAAAAGACGAAAATCACTCTGCGGCATACTACCATAATGGTGATTTTCATCGCTGTGGTTAATTTTAAGTAAGAGGAACATTATCAACATTTACTTACCATTTTGGTAGTGCTCATTGCTGTGGAGCGAGGAATTAAACTTGGATTGTCAGCAATCACATTCCTGCCAAAAAGAACTTTCTTTTCGATATACATTCTAAAAGCCTAATACATATTTTTTTTACTTACTGCACTGTCATCATTCCTCCTCCTCTTCTATAATGAGTCCGCTGATCATCTCCTAAAGAGTCCTGGGCTTCGCCATGGAAGTACTTGATAGCGTGCTTACATTGTCCTCCAATTGTGCCCCTGCACTCTTGGGTTTCTTGATGCCCCTGACCCTAATTATCAGGCCAGCCAGATGCGGTGGTTAGCTATATTAGCAGAGAGATGAGATATTGATAAGGAACCATAGGTATGAGGAAACATAATGTACAAAGAAACAATACAGTTGTTACTAGTATTTGCCTCTCAAAAAAGGGCTTGTTGCCAAAATCTCCAGTCCTTTGCTCAATCAGAATTCATGCATGCCATAATGTTTTCCTTCATTACCTTGGGATCCAAGTTTTTTATGAGAAATTTTGCTTCCAGCTCCTCCACTGAAATTGAAACAGGTAATGAAATTAATGAATATTATTGCCTAAAATGAATTGAATTATACCAGGCCTAGCTACAGTGATAACTTTACAAAGTCACCCACAGTGCAAAAATTGTGTGGAAATTCCAAAGAAAATTCATTCGTTTTGACCAGGATTAAAACCCTAAAGCATTCAACCAGGATTAAGGGATTTGTGTTGGAATCCCAAGCAAAGCAAATGATTTTTCCTTTGTGGAATTTCTGCCTAAAATTAATTTTCAAGGCTAATTAAATAATCGGTAGGAATAGAACCCAGATCTCCCTAATTCCAGCTAGAAATTCAACCACTTACAATACAAAGACAAATTCTGCCACTGTGGCTCTTGTTGGCTTAAGCGAGAAAAGTGATTTATGCTGCCATACATACAGCTCCCCAAAGCACCATGTTCAAGAGAAAATTAGTGCAGAGGACGAATATGTCTCACGATTTTTGTCATGGAAGTCAATATGCCAACAAGAAAGAGAGAAAAATACAACAAATAATTATGAAGTAAAGCTCAGACATGACATGAATGATGCAACCATCAGTCCAAGCCGGTCTCTTGCAGATATTTCAGATAATTAACGGTACATGTAATCGACAAATTATGTTTTTACGCTATTACCCATTGCACTATAACTACCCTTCCCTGATACCCATTGACGCTCTGAATTTATTTCTTCTGATAAGTGTAATGGGTCTAATTTCCGGGACCTATTCTCATCCTCCAACTTATATTCACTATCCACGTAGTGATACCACGGTGATACTTCTTCGCTTACCATTCTTTTAACTCATCAACTAAATCATTGCGATCAATCCACAATTGCACTGACTTCTCTATTTGATATCCTTACTTCGGCGTCCACATTTCTTTGAAATACTGCCTAAATACTTAAATTTCTCCTTCAGTCGAAGTTGGAGGCCAATTTTACGGAATACATACTAAAACCAACGACAGTTCGCACTATTTTCAAATCAAATAGGAAAAGCATTGCAAATAAAGTATTCCATGCTTTCTATTAAATCAAAGAATTAGTAAATATGCAGTCACAAACCTGACAATATTAAACTAAAAATAAGACAATACGCTATGTTACCTGAATTATGTTTCGGTCGATGATGTTTCGCCAAAATCAAATCATAGATAAATGATTATTGATGAGGATCACCAAATAAGTATATGTTTTACCTGGAAAAAATGAAATGACAGAATTTCAGGACTTGATAACAACTAGGTAATAATCAAGGAGGTTAACCTCCTTGGTAATAATGCAACTAACATTTAATCTTTCTTTTTGCATGCGCCTGCAATTTCGTATCGTCCGCTAATTCCTCCAAAAAACAAAAGAGATACGATATTCAAAATATAGGTGGCAGCCGCATCGCTACTTTTCTTCAAGTAACGTGGAAACTTGAGAGGGCAACGCGTAAGTTTTTCTGTAAAATCCTCAATCATCCTTAATATAATCTTGTGTAAATCCTGCGAAATCGATGTTTAATAGTTAAATTTAAATGTAATTTATGCTTTAATATAATTTTTTACGTCATGTAATTGTAGATCGAGTGAATATGCATGGATTAATAATCATCAAGTCGGCATAGCACGTTGTTTACTGACATTGAATTACGACCCTTTAATTTCAGAATGGCCAAGCCTAAAGGCGATAAGAAAGGCAAATCTGCCATCAATGAAGTTGTGACCCGAGAGTATACAATTAATCTTCACAAAAGGTTGCACGGAGTTGGTTTCAAGAAACGGGCGCCGCGCGCTATCAAGGAAATCCGCAAGTTCGCCGTGAAACAGATGGGAACCCCCGATGTTCGAGTTGATACTAGGCTGAATAAACAAGTTTGGTCCAAGGGTATTAGGTAAGAAACCATTTACTTATAATAACCGCTTTCGAGTCCGTTCTATACATTTGTTTTCGGCCTTACGCTGCGCTCGCAAGTATGTTTTCATAATCGTTACTTGGTATTTCCAGATGTTGCTATTGTTCAGTGATTTATCATGTACTTATGCGCGGAAAGCTCGCAGTATAAGACACTTTTAACGAGCAACTCCCCTTTACGTTTAGATACTTGCCTATATTACACGAGAATTTCAATTGGTTACATGCTCGTATCTCGAACCCGCAATTAGCCAATATCAATGCCGAAAATGACTAGCACACGTGTGCAGTTATTAATATTTCGTTAGCGAATGTGTAAACAATTAATGACTATGAACTTGAGGATTAAAAGGTTTAATCACATTGCTTTTTTACTCACGAGAACAGGAGCCGTTTTTACATTAAATGGCATATTCACAATTCTTTTGCTGCTTCGATGCTATTGGTCATGAGACTGCGTTCTTTGTAACATCAGGAAACAGTATGGCTACGGGCAGCGGTTGCTAACGTTGCAGATATCTCTCAATTCTGTGTGGGAAATGATCGTGTGGCTTCTTAGGTGTTCATAGCTCACTGACAATGAGTAGCTGTCATCTGTGTGCTATCATACCCTCGTTGCAGATGCTCGCTATCTAACTTTTCATATTTGAATTCGAATTACTTGCTATGTTCATAATTCTTCTGTGTGGAACTTGTTCTTATAAAATGCCTCCTTTTCGGTACTAATAATGCCTATATTATTACCCTCTATGGTTTCATTTGTAGAAGGTATAATTATGGCTTCAGTTTGTTAGATCATGATGTTTAGAATGCCTTACTCTTGCTCTTACAGCCTTCGTCTCACAAGTCCTGTTTACACTGTACATTATCTCTCACAGGTGAATGTTTAAACGCTGAACGCCAAAATTCACCGTGTAAATACCTGAGTATGCGTAAGCAGGAAATAAAATTGTCCTGATTCAATTCATGCATTTGTACATGTTCCGTTCTGGTCCACCAAAATTGGGTAAAATTTTACAAGAGGTACAATCCGGATTTTGCCATCAAACATGCATATGCGCGTAAGTGAAGATCGTAAATGGCGGCGCATGCGCAGAAGCGTAAAATGGTATGCATAAAAGTGCCAATATCTCGAAAAGTATTAATTTGCGCCAGGAATGAATGTCACCACGTTAATCAGGAGGTAAAAATACTCTAGGAAAGAGAAGGTTTGAAGGCGAAATCCGGATTGTACCTCTTGTAAAGTTATACCCAAAATTGTTTATGCAATCCGACAAACTCTTATGTGATAATCTATTGTTTAAACAGGAATTTATGTAATGAATTGGGTTACGTATGACTGGGCTGTGATGAGTTTTCCGTTGTCTCTTGAAGTAAATGGAGAACAAAGTTAGGAGTAAATATTTATTTAGCTTGATTAAGCAGCCTTAATAGTGTTCTTTATATGTTAACGTGGGAGTGGTGGTTAAGTTAATCATTGGAGAATTACTGTTTTTCCTTAGGAATGTACCTTTCCGCATGCGTGTCAGGCTCTCAAGGAGGAGGAATGATGATGAAGACTCACCTAACAAATTGTACACATTGGTTACCTTTGTTCCAGTTGCAACATTTAAGGGTCTTCAAACAGAAAATGTAGATGCTAGCCAAGATTAATGTGTATTTATTCCAAGAAATAAACTTTTCCTGGAAACTTATATTTCATTTGAAAAATCGCCCTTTGAGACCTTATAGTTTTATGTTTTTGATCTTTCTGTAGAGTTCGAACGATTGTGGTATATTGAAATGAATTCATTGCAGTAAACTCATTGTTCTAATCTTTCTCTGTAATTAGAAAGGGAAATATGTTCATATTTTCATTGTCATAGCTTGCAGACTTGATTTACTCTATTCTTGGTTGTGTGCAGTGAGCTCTATTTATAATTGAAGTTGACCAGAGGGCTCTGTTAGTGGGAATTCTGCTTGGCAGAATGACTTTTCATACTGCACCAACTAAACAGCTATCATTGTCAAATTCAGTTTTAATATAAGATGATTTTACCTGCCATTATTTTATAATAAAGTTGAGGTACAATCTAAGGATGTTGAACAAAAGACAAGGTGGGATCTTGAGGGATATTTGTATTAACAATAGGGTGGTTTCCTATTATTTTTTTATTGCCTAAATCGAAAGATTATTACTCCTGTGGTACGTATTTCATGCTTTTAGATTTTTAAATTACGATATCTATTTTTCGCGATTAAATGAAAAGTGAAAATTTTCAAACGCGCGAATTTGGGATGGGTAAGTATGAATGCCGGGAAAACTCAGTGTGATGTATTTCTGGGTACTGCTGCCGCAAGTGAGGTGACCTTGGGGCGAGGCTTTGAGCGCTGATACAACGCAGGATGCTAGTAGGTAGCAGAGTACTATGCCAGCTGGTAGCGCTTGGCTTAAATAAGGATTGTTAATACCTTATCAAACGAAGAAAACTTTCCGACCTTAGCCAGTTTTAATAAGTGATTATTAAGATGTTTCCCTGAGCTCGGTGCCTCTTACATGCATTTGTAATCTCAGATGATGTAAAACTCCTATCTACTCGTATAGAAACTAGGTCCCTGTGATGTCACGTGGAGTGGCATCGCATGGGTGCCAATCTGGCCTTTTTCAAATGAGGATAAAATTGACCCTTGCCATTCGTCTAAACCGGTATTTCTAAAACCAAATAATTTGTATATTATGAATACACTAATGGTGGGTAACGAATCACAATCAATGCCTTTCGTTTCATTTGATGAAGGGAACTACCCTATTGGACTGGGATCAACTTGTCAGAAATTTGTTCATTAACAAAAGTGTTTTTGGCTGAGATAGGTTTTAAAAGGAGTATTTGGCATTTTATGCCTTCTGATCCCCTCTTACACTGAACTCCCCTCTAATTAACAAAGAGGTAATGCACATTCTGCCCCCAAATATTTATTCATGAATGCCTCCTTCACTGGCTTTTGGCTTCCTCATATACTGGTGTGTTTCTATAAAATGGCTTGCATGCAGCAGGAATCTGTTATTCCATCTGTATTCAGCCAGCAGTGACAGGTTTGGATGATAAATGTTTTTCATCCTTAGCCTAGAAAAATGTTAGTTTCATTTCGTAATGTATCTTTCCTGTTTTGTTTTCACAGCAATGTGAGGTAGGTTCAATGGGAGTTTTTTTTAAGGTTGTGGTTTTTGAGGGCACTTGAATCTCTGGAGGAAAATAAACTGTCATGGTCTTATTTCTCCATATACCTGAAGGTTATCACAGAAAGTAAGAGGGATTTCAAATATTAATATGTACGTATCATCAGAGATGCTATAAACATTTCAAAATGTTCATGTTTCATTAAACTGAAAAGAATTTTATTCCAAAGGTTATTAAATCATGCTTGGTGGATAGCATTCAGGTACATATGCATTTCCAATCGTATCTTGCAAAATTCACTCACCTTTGTAGAGTACAATTTGATAGCCACGTAACTTGTCAATATTCATTTGAGAATAATGATCTTAATAACAAAGTTAAGTAATACTTATAATTAATAAAAAAATCCAAAGTGTGTGTATTTTTTGTCAAGTCTAAGAAGATGTAAAGTTCCTCGATGAGACTATAACATCACTGGAATATTCATTCTATTCAGCAAAATTGGTGAAGACTCAAAGTCCCTTTGCAGAAAAAAAAGATAATACATAGTAGCTTACTGGGCATTTGAGCAGGGGTACTTCTTGGATGAATACTTTAATGGATATGCACTTATTAATGAGAAACTTCTGAATTTGCTACTCCAGATTAGGTGATAAGTTAAACAAGCTTATGGTAACAAGTACAAAAACTTTAATATCATATTTAAAAATATAAATTATTTCAATACATCAACAATATTAGACTCCTTTGAAAACTGGTTGAAGCAGTTTAGTACCTCCAACTCCATCAAGTGCAACAAAACTATTCCAGGTGCCTACATTAAAAGTAGTTATCTGAGAAAGTGTTGGTGCATGAGCAGCATACGTTAATTCCTCAAATCCAGCCACTCCCTTGTATATGTAAACTATAAAGGGTTTAGATGGATTTTTTGTAGAGACATACAGCACCAATTCATCAGAAGGAAGCAAAGAAAATTTTACTTCCAAAGGTAATGTCACATCCAAATTCACCCAGCTTACAAATTTCCTCAATCCTGGATGAACTCTGCAATTTGATGAAAAAGAGAATACAAAATTGATTAATTCATTGCTAAATAAATAAGCAGGGCTCCCACTCAACCATGAATAAGCCATGACTTAAGTCATGTAACCTTTAAAATCTCTCAAACTTGGTTGTAAAACTAAGATTGACAGATCATAAGAAAAATCGAAATGTCAATCATTTCAAGGTTACTCACGCATATATTCGAATCACAATTGTTGGCCTTGTGCCGTGACGACACTGACCTTAAGCCTGTCATTGGAAGACCAGTAACCTAAGTGTTCATTAACTCTGGCAAAGAATCAGACACTTCCCTACCACCCTGCTCCCTCTGTTTTCCCACTCAAAACCTTCGGCCGACCCTGAATTTTGCTTACGATAGGTGACGTCATAAGTAGCACTTCCATTGCTGCATTTGCATTCATGGCATCTGTCATGTTTGTTAAATTTTTAGTTAACTTGCGGCCGGTAATTGTTACGTGATCAATTTTTATGCCTTACGTGGCTTATCAACAGACAGTGAATTTGAGAAAATTGAGACCATGAAAACCTGGAAAAAAACTTGAATTTTATAATTCAGTTTGAGTGGGAACCCTGATAAGGTGTAAGATCCCTTGTGTGAGCCTAGAGAAGGCAGTAAAAAAAGCCGGTTCTGCATGGAAAAGTGTTTAGCTGGAGAGGATTTGTAGGTCAAAAAGAAATTGAGAATTAGGTCTTTCAAGAGCATGAAAGACTTAGCCAGATGAACACAATGGTATTCCGAGTGGGTATACACTATCAATGCTTGATATCACATTAATTTCAAAGGCAGTGAAGAGGTACCACATGTTATAATTTTTCTTTTTATGGAATCTTGATTCATTTTAAGTAATAATTGGACTGAAGCCATCATATGAAGTAGCTGTACTTCATTTATGTAAATCGCTGATCCCAAGGTACACTCCCTGTAAAAAAAAGAACCACCTTTGTGCAGCAAAAGGCAGAACTTCTTAAGGGGAAAGCTTGACAAGCAGGGTGTAATATGACTGTGCCCACTCCACTTGTGCCTGTGTATATACATTCCCCCAGGGCAATATACAATCCTTTCCAGAACAATAAGGAGCTGGGGAAGGGTCTACCCCAGACAAAATAATGAATCAGCTGGTCTTTCTGTTTTTTCTTCATGTCATTATTCTTTATTGGCCATATTATGCGTGTTATAAAAGCCATAAATTATGGCTTTTAAAAACTTTGCATCATGGTGGACTTCATGCACTGAATTGCAAGAATCGTTATACTGAAATGCTCTACAATTTCATTCTAAATTTCAGATATACATATTATTGAATTTGCCAGTGATCTTTGGCGTGAGTTTTTGTTTACAGAAACCTAGCAGTGTGCTAAGTTCATGACCACCTCACTGCAGTTAGGCCAATCCATATGATGCATGGGTTTCCAGTCATTGAGAGAAATCAGGCATTAAACTTTCGATAACAATTTTAAATACGAAAAAGTCAAAGATTGTAGCACTATTTCTTCACTTTTGTCACAGGATGTAAATTTAATTTAATTTAAGCAACAATCACTACAGCTTAGACATCACTTCTTAGGGGCAACTATCAATGTGCCCTCAGGTCAGTGTTCAGTCTACAAAGTTGCAGAACTAACTTACATCTTTTAATTTTGGGAGTTGGAAGGGAAAGAGCTCCTTGGCACTCACTATAGTGAAAGTTACAATTTTCCTTAGAATAATGGGAAGTTTATTCTTTCAGAGTCCCTTACCCCCTTCCTTATCTCTAGTAGAACTCTATTCACACATCCTGCCTTTGCTCCCCAATGTTTGATCAGAAAGATTTGTTTTCTACCTTTCACAACCTAAATCACTTAATGAACAAGATTAATGAAGCAATGTGAACCATTAACGAGGAAATATTATCGATTGTTTGGATTGAAGCATCATTTGGATATTTGTCGAGCAACTTTGGGTACACATACTTAAATTTATTTATGCAAAAAAGTGTTTGAGATGACATTCCAAAAATAAAAAAACAAGCGAGGTGATTCTATTTTCACTCAATCCATGCTTAAAACTGCACCATTCTTCTCTGATAACCCTGTACTTAACTAACCAACATTTTCTCAAGAATAATAAACTAGACAATTAGCCGAAAATAATTACCCAAGTCTCTGTTAACTGTATGATTGAGTAACTTTTCCATCAAGTGATTTTGTTTAAAACGTGATAATATTTAATCTCAAAACTAGTCTGTGGCTGTTTTATGACAAAAGTCATTTCCATTCACAATGTTTTCAGCCTGTTAAAATTACAATTATTCACTTCAATGGCAGTGTTTTAGATATATGACAACTTTCCTCACTTAATCCAAAACACATCATGTTCATAGCCAAGTCATTGGTGGACTCAAATTACACACAAGCTTGTGCAATGTGGAAATTGAAAATGCTACATATAATGTTATTCGAGAGATCAGTTGAAAGCATCTGTTTTTCCGAAATGTCACCCAAGCCCTGTCAGCTAAGGCATTATTACCAAGAAAATTTCCAAGCATCATGTCTCATGAAGGGTGAGACCACTATGAATGAGCCCTCCAAAGACGAAGTGGGGTGAGACAAACCAAAAATACATACCTGTAGATTTTAATCATTCCTGGTGATACAGCATTGGGCATCCCTGCTGCAGAAACGGCAAGATAAGAAACTTCATGATGTTCTATTGAAGCCACACTTATAGCACCCTCAATCATTATCTCCTGCAATAGCTCAAACTGCTTTGTTTGACTAGCATAAATCCAAACATGTAACTTCGATGCTCCCTTCTCAGGAATGTCTTCTGCATCCATAATATAAGCTAAATATGGTAATTTTTCAACAAAACCAGATGAAGCCTAAAGCAAATATAAGACAATGTTCATATCCATGTCAAAAAGATGAATAAATGTGATAAATATAGCATGTCTTATTCTCATACCTGAGTAATTCTATTAGCTGGAATCTTCTGAAAGACAACCATTTGATCAAGTGAACCCCTTCTGCATAGCACAGGAGAGTAAACACCAAACCACTGTGCCAAGAAGAAACAACAACTATTTTGAAAAGGTACCATTAAAGGTACAACAGATGATGTTCCTGCAGTTTCAATGTAGTTTGATTTGATGAATCCATTCTTGGTTGAGTGCTCCAGGAAATAGCCCCCTACACCACCTGTGGAAATGCAAGGCATATTAAGAGAATTGCTTAACACATCTACATATGTCTGCTTAAACTCAGGTGATCAAAATTTTCTATGTATATGTAATTTAATTTTTATCTGCTTCTCCTCCATGCAAATCTACTTTTTTGATCTGATTAAGATGAAATTTTGTAGGCAGTTCATGACACTGGGAAAATCTATTTATCATAATTGATGACCAATGATACCTTATAAGGCTTGTAACCCCCAATAGGAAAACAATGGAATTGATTAAGAGGTTTTATAATCTTTTTTTAAAATCGCTCAGCTATGTTTTTCAACGCCAAAAAAGACTATTTTGAGAATTTAGGGCCCTTGAGGCATGAGTTCCCATCATTATAAAGTAAAAAAATTAGAACCTGAATACATATAAACTTCATTTCCATCATTTTGAGACTAATGTAAAATAAGTTTTCCCAATCCTGAAAAATAAAAGCCAGCCTAATGGTAAATGTTAATGGGCAACATGAGAAGTCATGCAGGATGCATCTAAATATTTCAATGGGCATTTAAGGACATAGTACCCCACTGACCTCGGTTCACAACTTGTAATATTTTAGAGAAAGTCACAGGTGCCTTGGGCTAGTTGTCTCCTATAGGTGGCAGTCGTCACAAGGGAAAATATTTTGGGGAATTTTCAATTTCCATTTATATTAATTATAATGAAATAACTTGGTTGGTCAAAAATAAATGCACAACATTATGCACCAAATACATATACAATTCATTTTCTCAAATATAAAGGCAAATGTGGGTTTTAGCAACTATAGCAAAACCTCACATCACATTCTTTCTTGAGTAACACAATTTTGAATGGACTGTTTGCATTGATGACAATCTTGAGTGAATAGCCCAACTATGCACAGCCAATTTAACTGCAGCTACAACAGGATACTATTAAGAATGATATCCTAGTTTAAGTAACTACCATTAAACAATGTTGATTTTCTAGCTATATACAATTCTTTAAAATTATTTTCATGCACAAAATCCAGATTTATTTCAATACTAACCTTGATTTTTATCTTCTTTCTGGATGTTCCATTTACTTTCATTGTAAAATTCAATATAAACATAATAGGTTGATAAGCATTGCAGTGATGCTGCATATGTAAAGTTGTCAGAGAGAACTTCTGTTTCACCTGTAAATAGGAGCGCAATGATTATCTGATGTCACTTAAAATTAATTTAATGCATGCACACAAAACCCAATCAAGTGAAAATTGTGTTTTCAATCTTATACAATACGTGAACCCCTGCTTAGAGAAACCATCCAGTAAATTTGAAAAGGCATCCTTACTTTTCAAAGATAACATTTACTTTTTACCACTTCAGCTCCTGGAATGTGCAAGTGAGTCTTGACCACTTCACCCTCCTCCTTGAATAACCCTTGCTTTCGAGATTAGAGAAAATGTATTTCCAAAGGAGGACAAGACCACAATCCTCATTTCTAACCTTCAATTTCCCTTGCTCACTCTGTAAGGGTCTACGTATTATCATTACCTACAATGTATTCTTCTTATTATTCAGTCAAGGAATCATGATAACCAGTGACAGATACAGGATACGGACAATGGGGGGTAACCTCCCAACAGTATTGGGGGTCAGCATGGTTACGAAAATTTTTGAGAATTTCAAGGCTCGTAACAACACTTAGTCTTGGGACTCTCCTCTCCTGTATATATTTGACAACTAAAAAAATGACCATTTTATCTAGTGTAAACTGGATACCCGGAACTATAGCCTCTGCTAACCCCTCTCTGCCTTTCTAGATCCACCACTGACAGTTACCTATGCATACTTGGTGTTTGTTTTATCTTCTTGTAATACTTAATACTTTGTAAGTATACACACAAGTAATAAATAATTTACTACTGTATTAAACTCCATTTATTAACTAAGGAACTAACAAGATCATTACACTGTTTTTCACACCACACTCTGACCGCCATCCGGTCAGGGGTACCAACCTTACAGTTACCAATCTATAACAGTGTTGGACGCCAACCGATCATTATTATTAACTCTATTTTTGACATCTAGAATGGCATGCACAAGATAAACTGATAATGCATTTGCAATCATAAGAATGAGGCTGTTACCTCAAAATCAAAATTCATTTAGAATTAGAATTTGGTAGGTGGACATTATGCCTAAAAATAATCTTTCTCATTCAGCCTAACTCATTTTAAAGTAAAATGCAAAAGTTGCCATCCACTTTTCACGAGTAAGTGTCAGCTTGTTAACTTTTTCAGAGTCCATTCCATGCACTGAATGAAGGTATCTCTAATTTATAAGAGTTTGTTTATATGGTGAAGCTTAATTAGAGTGATTGAGTGCTCTCTAATCTTGGCTGGAGTCAGTGATTTCGTCAACTTCTCCAAAAAAGGGTTAAGGTCCTCAAATTTTGGCTGCAAATAGCTTGAGAAGTGGGCAACATTGAAAAATGGAAAAATACTGGTCTTTTTATTTTTAAACCAAATATGAAGCAACCGACATTTACAAAATATTGGTGAATGAGCCCATTAAAAACTCTCCCAATAATTTGCCTGCAGAACTCACAGTCTCTGTGTTAAACTAATATATCCATAGAAGTCAGCGCTAATCCACTAAGTGGTCATTATTCTCCTCAAGACCCATGGAGCAATGGTTCTGATTGGGATTACACAGATCTACTTGCTCTGCCTCTTCTTGTCAATTAAGAAAGGACAGGCTAAATCAGAATATTTTTACATTTTGACACTTTGTTATCGTCTAGTTATTGCAGCTGAAGGTTTCTGTGAAGCAAGCATTTTGAGGTATTCCCTTGATAGAATAGAACAAACTCCCTTGAAAACAATTTCCTTTGAGAAGGAATGCTTTAGCATTTTCAAGAATGTTATCTCTCCTATTATTATTCAGAATTACAATGGTGGCCTTCATTGTAAATATGTATTACAAAATACCGGTATTATAATTACCTTTAACAAGTAGTTGAGCTTTTGAGTACCACTTGTACATATCTATGGTATTGGAGTCATTCTCTTTGTTCAAGATGGCTATGATGGGTTCGTTGATATCATATGACAGAGGCAGAATCATTCCCTTTTCCATATCCTGCACCATTTCGTAATGGCTAACATAGATAGCCCTCCCTGAAAGCAGACACAAAAAGTTTTATTACATGAGGAGTATTCATGACCTTCCAGCTGATAAGAATTTTTTTTTTAATAGCTTCATTTTGGTTATCAGTGCATAATGTCAGTATTACAAACGGCCATTCCAATCCAATCAATTTTTCATTCAACCATTTTGGCCAAGGAGGCTTACCTGGAATGACCTTATATTGAATGGAATAATTATTGAATATGCCCTAATATAATCCACACATATTAGCTCATGTAAATACTGGACATAAGGATGCATGGGGTACCAATTTGCAATCATAATCAAATCCAAAGCAAATTTGAATACACACACAATAAGGTATTGTAATCATTAGTGCCGGCAGAGAAAATTGACTGGGGAGTGCATTCAGTGCTACCCTTGGGGCAGAATATTGCCAAGGATGATGATAAAACCTTTATTTAACTAGAAAGTATGAACCGGTTTTGTCAAAAATGACTTTTCAATTGTTCTTAAATGCAATATTTTCCTTTTCTAAATAAACTCTTCCCATTTAAATTATCGAAGTAGTCAGAACAACTAACCAGGGAAGGTAAGAGAGGTACAGAAGAGTTATATGAGACAAGCTTTGACGGTGATAGAGATAATCCACAGAATGATAAATAATCAAGGCTCTTATTATTTTTATGACAGGAATAAGGAAATCTTTAAATTGAAAAAGAAATCTTTTTAATTAGAGGATATTGGGATGGCCAGTTTATCGAAAGACGAAAGAGGTGGGAGCATAGAAATTACATTTCGAAGTCTCTTAATTTCAAAATGCAATTCACAGTGACAGCTGCGTAATATATCTTAGAACATTTTTCTAAGAGTATTATCATTTTGCATCCGATTTTGGAACAAATTAAAATTTAATGCGATTTGCGAAGGGAAAATTAACAGGTAAAAAGTAATACATGTAAACACTTAGAAATTACTCCCATGAAATCAAGTAACAATTTAAAAATTTAACGATTGAAGCTTTTGCGGCTCATGATGATTAAAAATAAGTCACATACGGGTGTATGCCGCGTGTCGTGATGGAGATAGCCTCGACGTTTCGCAACCGACTGCTGGTCACTTTTTTCCACACAAAAAAGTGACCAGCAGTCGGTCGCGAAACGTCGGGGCTATCTCCATCACGACACGCAGCATACACCCGTATGTGACTTATTTTTAATCAATTTAAAAATTAATTCCCGTGTTTCATTCTGCATTTAACAAAATCCTATGCCTCCTGTGAATATAGCTACATATGTACCTATATGACCAAAATCTGCATAGGGTAAAAAAAAAGGAGTTGAAACCAAATACATTGGAGATTACTCACTTTCTAAACTTTCCTTAAGCATTTTTGATGAAGACAATA
Organism: Ischnura elegans; assembly: GCF_921293095.1. Taxonomy (NCBI): domain Eukaryota; kingdom Metazoa; phylum Arthropoda; class Insecta; order Odonata; family Coenagrionidae; genus Ischnura; species Ischnura elegans. The sequence goes on from NC_060252.1 coordinate 58,457,717, forward strand.
ACACATCAAAATTTGGTATCACTCTTAAATATGTGTCATTAAAAAGTTCTGGACTAATTTCAGATATATTAACTCCATGATATAATCCTTTGATGGCAACATTATCAGCTACAATTGAATTAGTGAAAGTTTTGGGCACAGCAAATACTATATCTTCATTCCTGTGCACCTGTAATGATAAAGATTCATCATTACCTCAAGCTACCACCCCTTAATTTTGCAATAATAAAATTATTGGCAATATGACTCACTAGACCACTCAAAAATTCTTTCATATCAATGCCATTAATTTTGCCCTCAATATATATATTGTGGGCACTGAAAGAAGGCCCTTCGTGAGGAGGTTGCTTTTTGGCAAATGTCTTCTTGCCTGTAACAGTTTGTTCTTCATCAAGCAACATAATATGCTCAGCATCAAACTTTAACTGATTAATCATCCCATCAACCCTGAAATTAAAAATGAATATTAGAAATATGAAGAGAAAATATAAATTCCTTTCAGCCACTTCACTATCTATGAATGGTATCATACCCATCAAGGGTTTTCGCAGACAAGTCAGTTGCTTTTAGCTGAAGTCAGAGCTCATTCTGCAGCAAAAGACTGATTCAGCATACAAATATATGTACATACAAAAGAAAGTATCTTAGACTCAGGGCAGAGAAATTATGGAGTTACTTTCAGTCTTGACTGTCTGAAGAGCTTTCACAAATGACATCCCCATGGTTAACTTGGCACTGAACATTAATTTTGAATTTTGTAGGGTTAGTGGAACTGGTAGAAACAATCATCATACCAATGCATTAAAATTTTGTAGCGTAGAAATATTTTAAATATTTCTACTTAACACGTTCGCGGCTATCGTGAAATTTGCCGTTTATTCCCCGTGGGCGTCAATTTTCGTAAAAATTAAATCGATCCAATCATGTTAAAATTAATGCACACTTCTTTGGTATAGTTGAAAATGATGAATTGCAATAAATTTTGGAAAACCTATGCACCGATATTTAGTAATTAATTAATCCCCTTTTGCGTATGCAACCACGCATTACACGTTTTATTTTCTTCTGTATTTATTTATTGTCGCCTAAAATACCTTCAAAACGTACAAAATGGAAACAATGAAATAATTTATACACTTACTATTATTATAAGCCCAGAATGCAATATTTAGCTATTAATTAATCCCCTTTTGCATATGCAACAACGTATTACACGTTTTATTTTCTTCGATATTTATTTACTGTCACGTAAATACCTTCAAAATGAACAAATAAGACGTGCTTTTAGGTATGAAAACGATGAAATAATTTATTTACCCTTCTTATAAGCCCAGAAAGGAATAATTCAGTTATAAGTATCGGAAAAAATTCGGTATTTCATAGTTTTTTTGCAACTGTTTCGAATTTATCTTCTAAGCCTTCATTACCCTCTTTCTATTTCACTGTGATGCCTTGCTTCGGTTTTATTGCTTTGGGAACAAAATGCAGCGGGAGGAAATCATACATCTCGTTCCTGCTGTCATTGTTAGAGGTTCTATGCTTTCAGAAAGTCGCGAAAATGATTATCCCCAAAAGAACCGGGAAAACCTCTACCTTTGTGACGCTGGCGACCGACCGCTCAGTCCGTAGCACCCGATACGAAACAAAGGCTTTCCCTTTCGCCTTTCGGGGTGGACGTTCCATGGGATTTCGTAGACTCAAGACGGGCCTAACCGCACTTGTCCGGCGCTTAGAAAAGGCTAGGGCTGACGATATTCCGCACCCAACCTCACGCCTCCTAGGAGAGGGGTGGTGGTTGGGGCGTAACCTTTGAATCTATTATTTCCATAGTCTGCGGATAAGAAACCAAATTATTATTGGCATAGGTGAAGCTTTGCTTACAATTTTATTGCAGGCAGACCCACTCGTGGGTGCAGTTATTATCGTAAGCTTACCCACAAATGGGTGTTGCAAGTAACCCTTAGGAGGCTAATCCGACAGTTTCGTTATTGAATAATCTTGTGCGGCATCGCTTCTCACATAGTGGCCTTGTCGCAACAACGCAATCCACACGTCGAGTTTCAAATTAGTCGAGCCGAGCGGAAGGCCTTACATGTACAATGGTAACAAAATTTTCCTTGCAGTGAGAGAAGAACTTTCAGTCTTGGCTAATAAACGAGTGCCACTGGATATACGAGTCCATTTTCCTTGTCTTTTTGTGGAGCAGTGATTTTTGTGTTATAAGTGGCAAAGAAAAATTAGAGGAGATGGCTTACTCAGATGCATCTCAATTTAGTTCTGACTCCGACGATTCATATATTCCATCCGATTTCGTAGGAGACAGTGAATCTTCATATTCAAAGGACGAAATTGGAGAAGATTCACCTGAAGAGGAAGAGCATGCCGCGTTATCAAGCTCCGATGAATGGGGAGACTGCACCAATCGTACAGATGGTACCTTGGAGAGGTGGATTACATTTTAGGCAGTACCTGCCTGGAAAGTCTCATAAATATGGAATAAAATGCTACAAACTGTGTAGCCCTGACTCATTCACGCATAGTTTGCAAGTGTACTCTAGGAAAAGTGAAGTGCCAAACACGAAGGAGAAGGTTGGAAATGGACACAAAGTTGTACTGCAACTGATGGAGGGACTTTTTGATGCTGAGCGGACATTGTGCATTGATAATTTTTAGTCATGTATGGGCCTAGCTGAAGACCTTTTGGGTAGGGAGACCTATGTTTGTGGCACAATGCGGGCGAATCGGAAAGGTAATCCACCAGAGGTTCGTCAAAAAAGTTGAAAAGGGGGGAAATTATTGCAAGGCAAAATGGAAAAGGTGTTAGAATGATGAAATGGTAGGACAAAAGACCACTTATGATGATATCCCCTAATCCCGACCTTGGTGAGATTTTGCAACCAACCACGTCGAAATCTAAGCGAGGGGAAATAATGAAACCAAAAGCCATCATAGTCTACAATAGCGCGAAAAAGGGTGTAGACATTTCCGACCAAATGTCTGCTTATTATAGTTGCATCAGACGATCTCTCAAGTGGTATAAGAAACTGGCATTAGAACTGCTTCTTGGGACATGGATGGTGAATTCATAGGTTTTATATAATAATTATGGCCAAAATAAAAAAATGGAAATGCTGAATTTTCGAGAGAAAGTTATTGATGGATTATTGAAAGAAGATGTCGTCTTTAGCGATGTGGCTGGGGGAGGTGTTCCAGCTTCGAAGAAGTGCAAGTCCTTGCACAACCTAAGTAAATATGAAGGTACTGCGAGGATAGGTAGGAAGAGATGCCTCAATTGGTACGAGAGAATACGTAAAGAAAAGGGAACGAAAGAGGCAAGCAAGAGGGCAAGAAAAGTGAACACATTTTGTGAGGAATGTGATGGACACCCTACAATGTGCTTGGATTGTTTCAACAAAATTCACCATTGACATTGTCAAAGAAAATAATTGAATATATTGAAAATAATGTAAATAAGTGATTATATTGAAAATAGTTTGAAATTATATTTGAGATTCGGCAAGTTTTCGCTGTGCTCATTTGTATTCCCCATTTAGAAAATTGTTTCCATTGACCCAATTAGGATATCCAAACTGAAAATGACATTTATTATAGTTTTGAAATGTTTTCTCCATTTTAGTTTTCGATCTAAATAATTTTTCCGGTGTGTGCTACCCTCTAAATATCTACGGAAGTGGAACATCTTCGATACGTGAAAGCTATGTAATTGAAACGGTGAGTGTAGTAGTATTTCAACGTGCAATCAAGGAAGGTAAGCGTCCTTCTTGTAGGGCCATCTTACACTCTTATTGAAAACGAAAAAGCATTTCTAGCGATGCATAATGCCACGTAAATAGTAGGAATATTTTAGTTTACCTATCTTCGTCGTAAAATGTGAATAAAGCCAAACCAACTTGATTTATATTTCGATATACTTTTGATAGACGATGCAAAACATAAAATTTACGTCTAGAAAATAATGCCGTGTCATAGAAAAAAATGGCTCGATAACGAATCAACTATATGTAGCTCTCGTCTACCTTCAATATGACTGCAATATTCTTTATTTTCTTTTATTATTGAATAAGCTTCATAATACTGCCTGTGGAATTGATATGAATGAGAACTTCGTACGTAACACAGCTAGAATTTTTTAAAACTCCTATAATCTACGGATAGGCAACCCGCAATGCAAAAATTACGTATTTCATAAAATTATGGAAGTTGATTACCGATGATCGAGTTCATTTGAATGTCTTTCCGATTAGTTAAACTAAAATTGAAAATATTTCACGCACAAATGCAAATACAACATCAAATACTGAATCTTTACATCATTGCCCGTCATTTTACTTGCTACCTTTCTCTAGGGAAAAAGTTCGGTTTGGCATCAGTAAAAAGTTTACTAAAAACACCTTCATGGGCGATGAAGAACGTAATAAGTCCGTCCTCATGGGCGTACGTGGCCAGAAGCTCCTTTAATTCGCATGGGAAACGTGACCACCGGTGGGTCATGCCGCCCATAGAGCTTAGAAACGCATGACCCACCGGTGGGTCATGCCGCCCACGGGGATAGACCAGCCATGACCCACCGGTGGGTCATGCCGCCCTGAACGTGTTAATAGATGCACACTAATTCCTGAAAGTTGCTCTTGTCAATAGGTTGAAGAATAGGAATGAAATTTTTACCTATACACATATGATAATTGAAAGATACATTTTCTAATGATGAAATAGCATGTACTTGGTGGCATTAAGTTATATCAATTCTGTTTCTATTCAATTCGCATGATAAATTTATAAATATTATAGGGATGGTCGGATCTGACACCTCCAAATATCCGCGAATATTGCCCTTCATCGGATACATTGGATCCAAAGTCGCTAAAGACATTGGATCTGAATCCGAAATTTTAAATAACAGCTTCAGTGAATGCAATGCCCCATAAGGGTGGAAAGAGTTCCCATTATCTCTTCGAAAGCACCGTCACATGCAATTCTTGTCCTACTCATGAACCATTTTGTTTGAAAGCTCTCGTATCGGTTACGTAGGAGAATTTCAGCAGTGGAAAATAAAAAAGGCAAAATACGACTGGCACATAGTGTGCCTCTTCCCAAGAGATTGAACAATCATCAGGGGAACCTCAGAATCGTAGGATAATAACCACATCAAAAGTAACTACATCCCAGATTTCAGAAAACCACCCTCGGCCATCCATCATCCCGTGATTCTGTTGTTTTTTTGTTTCCTAAATCACACAGACCATAAATCATTGTCTTCTAGGGAAAATATCCAATTACACAAGAACAGTTGAAGCGTGTTCCATCCCTATCCATCTCAGTAACTGACCTTTTTTAGCCTACCTGCTTCAATTCTCCGTTTTTAGACGACAATTGCTAGGTGAGTGACTTTCTGGGCCTGAAGATGTCTCGATAGCTTCGACAATTAGATGACATGCACGATATTTAAAAAAGAATTAGACCAAACGCGATGCATTCCTGACGATATTTCTGTTTATTTTTCAGCTCTAATTGATTGCCACTTAGTTTTCTATTTACAATTAGACTATACCACTATGCAACATTGTCCAAACAGCGCTCCTTCCCCATCACCTCTTCTCTACATGCTTCTGCTGCCCACCCCTTCCTCATGCTGAGAGGTCGAGCACCTCGTCGCACATGACGTTAATGCTATTTTAAATACTGTTAATTGTGTTGTCGATTGAGCAGTTGCAATTTAATTTAAGATATACTAATAAAAATGTCTTTCATTGTGTAGAAACATTTCTTTTGAGATATAGAGAACCAATGTATGCCATGTGCGTGCACTGTGGCATGAAATTATCGCGAGGAAGTGCTAAATTCACCTCACCATACTGAAGCATTTTCGGGTGAAACACAAGTTGGTATGCAATGAGAAAGTGACAAAATTCGGGGGAAAAGTGCGCGAGGAAAATTTGAATTCAGTCGATGGCAGTGGGATAGCCAGGAATTTCGTTAGGGGGGGCCCAAAACCAGGGGGGAAAATTTTTACACAACTTGGTACAAAGTAGAGGGTTTCAAACTAATTTTAACACCCTTAACAATCGAAAAAAAAACTTCTTTCAAAATTATTGTAAATTCATGATTTTTCAATATTTTGTTTCCTTTTATGAAGGAAAGTAATTGTGTTTTTATATTTTGGGGCGCCCAGACCCCCCAGACTTCCCTCTCTCGCTACGCCAGTGGTCAGTGGTTTATCCAAGGATTTTTCCTATTTTCGTCGACAAACCCAAGCGTAACAGTTTAGGTCCTGAGCATTTAAGATGTTTTTAAAAAATAACTTGAAAACCTATAAAAAATTTTAATTTATAAAAACATAAAAATGTATATGAAAATCTAACAATCATTCCTTTGATTGTATGTACGCAGAATATACTTGAATAATTACTTCGTTTAATAGCAGGAATTTGAAAATTCATTTGGATCCGAAAATATACAATCCGAAAGATCCGGCTCCGAAAATCAAGGATCCGATCAAATCCAGATCCGAAAAAAAATCTGGATGCGTCCATCCCTTTTTATAAACTTAGCATTTATCATCAGATTTAATAGTGTAATATAAGCCAATAAATTACAGATCACCATTACATTCCACATAGTCTGTGGTATTTCAAAATGTCAGTAAAAAATACCATAAGAAATTATCTGACCCTGCTCCTTACCTTAGATTACTCATGAATTCTGCATTTACCAAAATTTTGGAGCCTTTAATGATCTGAATAGAATTCTCCTCATCCCCATTTACCATGGCTGCCAGCTCACTCCATAGCGGAATGTTGATTCCTTGAACTTTAGCACCTTCACCAAGTTTTAATTCATTGGCATGTACATTTTTCACCTGAAATCTTCCTTTTATGACATTCACCTCTCGGTCCCAAAGCATCACATCTTGCTTCAGATCCAAGCCATTTATTGAACTCAATTGAAGTTCACCTGAAGAAGAATTTTAAAAATCAATGAAAGTTGTTAGTAAGCTTGTGTTTTCATTAAAACTGCAATGTATTTGAGACAATTTCTGTATTGCCAGACCACTGTTACTTAGGAGTTCTCACCCCATTTGTATTGGACAAGATGTCATATTCCCTTCTGCCTTCTGAAATATTGAATTAAGCCATGAAACCCTGTAAAATTAATTGACTGGTTATAACTAGGAGGAGTCTATTGGAGTAGTCTGAACTCGGGCCAAAAAAAAAACGCCCCTAGCATCAACTGCAAAAGGGAAATTAACGTAAAAAGCGCTACTTTGGCAGCAAGACTGAAATTCATCCTTCTCATGTCTTCCACCATTAAACACAGACAAACGTGTCTCAAGTTATTCTCAAATTTCTGATTGAAATTACTTAGTGGCCTTTATTTATCTTGCTACAGCAGCCATTACTAATTAGCTCTCCTGCCACTACTTCGACAAAAACTAAAATTTTCACAACTGCTAAGTACTTTTAAGTGGAGAGCTGTCATAACAAATACGAAGCAAAACACACAACTACGGCACGGTGATTGAACTAATGGAGGGAAGGTAAGCAACGGCGTTTTATGGCACACTAACAGCATTTTTAAAGATGGATATACACTGAGCTACATCATAATCATTGTGCTACATTAAGTTCTCTTTGGGCACCATCTGAATGAAGTGTTTATTACATCAATCGTGAAGTCAGTAACTGTTCAGCGTTTTGCCCGTACTTCCTGCACACAGCACATTTTATTCAGCTCCATCCACATCGCATGTGAAGCTAGATCAGTTCGTCACAATCTTGAGTTAATGCAAAATTGTAATGCAGTGTTGCATTCTGCAGAATGACTACACCTTTCGATGCCTTGCATAGGTTTACCAACTTATGAACAAGTTCTTGGGATGCATCTTGTTTGTGTGTCGAAGACTTACTGTATTTGTGTGTAATTTAATCACATATATCATACTCAAAAGCTATTCTGCAGTGCGAGTATGAGTATGAGGGATTGAAGAGACAAGGAATTTTGGCAAAGTATGTTATTTTTGCAATGATTCCTGACAGAAACACTCTTACGAAGTTCATTATTATGAATTTCTGGTTTTTCGGTTCCGTGACCTTCATAATAACAAGTTTACTGTACTTAGGAATCATACTTTCTATGCAAATTGGCAATAATGCATGCAATATGGAAAACATGGAAAGGAGATAAAGCTTCTTAACATAGATTAATTTTCAGATCAATTTTCTGGGAATGGTGATGAGAACCTCGGGCATAAAATTTTATTAGGAAATACATAGGTCTGTAGTTTTTGGTAGTGATAGAATACATAATTTAAGGACATTGGACTTCCTCGGAGCCAACTAATATGATGCAGAGGGCACGAGCAATTGTAAACAGCTCTGATATACATATCTCTGACCACTGACACAATAAAATATTACAATCATATCGCATCCTGAGATTTTCATGGGATTATACATTCTTGCACAACAAATTGTTCTGTCAGTACGCATGAGTTTGTCAACAGACAAAGTTTATGTGTATCAGTTGCTGTCAGCCCATTTTCAGTGGAAAACAGTTTTAAGCAAATGCCCCACTGATGTCAAATGAAGTACATATGTGAAAAAAGTTTTTAATACCAGCCTCACTTGAAAAATTTCTGCAGAGGTAGTAGAATGCAAGTTCATAAACACAGTCAACAAGAGATGTTTCCATATTTGCTTAACGTGCAATACATCACAGTATTTTGATTTAATCATGTCCAACTATTTCAACAATTGTGCACAGAACTACTTTCCTCAATAAACAATGTTGATCACAGTTCTAGTGCTATGTTGAAAAATGGTGATTATATATAAATACCTCCAGAAATTATCTCTTCAAATTTTGGTCTGCCGGTGAAAGTTTGGTCAGGTCCGCTCAAGAGGACAGCCGAAGTGAAGTCCACCAGATCAATGCCGGCAACAAGACCCTCCACATAAGCTTTGGGTGCTGTCAATATCTTCTCAAAAACTATCCCACGAGGAAATATTGCTGCTCCATTAATGATTTGTTCCTTGCTCTTGCTGAGATATCTTTGGGGCAAGGATTTTATATTTATTCCATCGACAAGACCCTAAAAACGATTTAAAAAATATCCAACATTACAAAAAAGATTTGCATCTTTGAGGTTTAAAATTTAATCTATGCATGCAAAATTGAGGTAAAGGTTTTTAGATGCCAAGAAGACAATACAGCTGATCAAATACTGAACGTACGTACGTACCAAGGTTCGTCAAGCCTAAAGATTGATAATCTTGAGGTGCCGTAGCACATCAATGTTCCCGAATTACAGTCAATGAATATGAATTGATATCCTTTAATACTAAAATATTTACAATAGGACCAAGGTTGCCTTTTAAAGGCATTCAAGTCAACCTCTTACCTCCACTTCAACTTCACCATTGAAAATCATGTTAGTGAAGTCCTTATAGCCTCTCAATTCTGTATCTCTATCAGCCATCCATATCTCAGATATAATGGCATCCAAATTTTTATTATTAACATTTTTCACAGATGGCTCATTATCCATGTTTATATTTCCTGAGAAGAACAATGACTACTAATTTAGGAATTCAATTCAATTAATGCATCAATAATTTTGTACTGAAAAGCATAGTATAAACAAACATTTTCTATGGAAAGCAGAAAACGTGAGACTTCCATGTTATAAACCATAATTCAAGTATTCTCACCCTCAACTGTTAGTGCCACATCAGATGGTTTGTCTTTCTTGAAAAGTTCACACATTTTTTCAAAACTATTCAGGCCTTCAATCCCTTTCACTGACATGGTCCCCTCCACCACAAGTTTTGACTTGAATGCTTTATTTCCATTTATTTCAATAGTCTCTTCATCTCCAAACACTATGTCTTCAGGAAACTTCAGGCCTTGAATTAATCCATCCAACTGCAGAGAGTCTGTTTTGACTTTACCTGGAGGAAAAAATACTCAATGCTCAACATGTGTGTTAAGTGCACAAGAGGTATTCTCACCAGCAGTGATGGATTCAGGATAGGGACAAGGGAGGGTTAAGTGGGGTTTAAAATTATAGCAGTAGTGAGGAGTCGGAAAAAATTTAAAAAATCTATCTAGTGTAAACTGGATACCCATGGGAGGGGTTATAGCCCCCACAGCAGGGAAAACCTTAAAACCGTGAATTTCATCATAAAAACTTAAAAAACTCTCAAACTCGGTTTTAGAACTACGATTGACAGATCAAAAGAAAAATCGATGTGTCAATCATGTTTCAAGGCCAGTCATGCGCAGACACTGTCCACGCATTTATCTCCACATGTGTATTCGAAGTGTAATTATTGAGTCGTGTGCTATTACGACACAATCTTGAGCCTGCGATTGGAAGACCGGTAAACTAAAGTGTTCATTAACTCTGGCAAAAAATCTGGCACTTCTTCACTTCTCTACCACCCTGCTGCCTCCATTTTCCCACTCACAACCTTTAGTCCGGACCTGAATTTTGATATCAATTGGTGACGTCATGAGAGAGAGCACTTTCATTGCTGCGTTTGCATTCACAGCGTATGCCGGGTTTATTAAATTTTAACGCAACGTGCAACCGGTGATTGTTACGTGGTCAAAATTTCTGCCTGAAATGGCTTATCACCAGACCGTGAATTTGACGACATTAAGACTGTGAAAACCTGGAAAAAACAGTGAATTTTATAATTTAGTTAGAGTGGGAACCCTGCATAGATACGCCACTGCTCACCGGTGATCTGATTCTTATTCTGCACCTCAAACTAATTTCTGTATGCCTCCAATCTAATAATGAGGATTACATTTTAAGAATTACAAAAAAAGTCATACAAGTTGATAAGTCAATATGTATACATATGACCATAGAGTAACATATGTACATGACATACATACGGTCACAGACTTATGCTTTCTTCACACATTATGGAAAGGCGTATCATAGGAATGAACAGATAAGGGTGAGTTGGTGTATTTCTAAACAATTTAGTCAGATTGGATTACACGCTAAAATTGAACTTAGATTAAATATTGCACAATGTAGATCAATAAAAGAAAAAAAGAGTACAGTCTAGGCTAATTTCCAGAAGTCATTTTAGGCCAGAAGATCACACTTTGATAGCCTTTTCTCATAAAATTTGGGCAACAGCCCTTACCTCCTTGTTGAATCTGCTGAACCAAAAAATCACGGATGCCCAGCCGAAAAATTATCCTTTCAAACTTTAGTTGGTATTATGACAGTTCTTGTATTCAGACCACCCCACTTTAGCCAATAAAAGGCCCAACTTAAATATTCAAGAACACTTATAAGATCTTTTGGGGATCCCTAGTTCCCCCTCCCCTAGGCAGCAGGAAAGGTGAAGAGGGAATGGAAGAAATATAAAAGTAAGAAAGGGGAGGGGAGTGGCGATTTAAGAAGTCAGGCATTCACCTATACATATTCAGTTATGGGGAGTTCTTATGCACAGCAGACTCCCGATTATCCGGGTGATTCTTATCCGTGTTGCAGATTATCCGTGAACGAGTTCACACGCCTATATTTTCCACGATCTATGTAAAGAACCGGAGATTTCGTCGCACTCCTGGCATGTTTATGCCTAGATTATTCAAGGTCAAGCTGAAGAGGAAGGGAATTGTAGAAGTGAAGGCAGTGAGTGAAGTGGAAGTAGAGATAGCATGAGTCATAGCCAGGCTCTTGCTTCCGTAGACAGTTTTCCTTAAGCCCTGGTTTCCTATGACTACTGCTGGGCGATGGGGTGATCGCACACCAGTTGGCACCAAGGGAGTACTGTGTTCCTGTTTTCCAAGCATCGCGATCGCACTCTGTGATCACGGATCTGCATCCCGGGCAACTTGTGCCAGAAGCAAATACACGGCGTGGTGCCTGACAGTGTAGCTTCCAAGGTCCTGCAGTGCTTTTGAAGGATTTGTACAAACCATGTTTCTGAATCCGTGATCATGCAGCCACGGATGCACGGTTTTCGGAAACCAGTTATTACACAGAGCAGTATGAATACGAGTGCAATCACATTATCGCCGATAAAAATTGCAGTAGGGAGAAGAAAGCTGCTATGTTTCCGGAAAGCAATCTAAAATAACATAAAATGTGCTTAACCCTTTCGAGACGGTGGAGTTTTCGTCTTAGAATGGCTGCTGAACTGAGTCCCAAGAGACTCTTCTTTCTCGTGGTATGGAGCATTTTTGGAGGACATTCGTTAAGAAGGGTCTCGCGGATAATAACACGCTTTCAGCTCCAACCTTTTTCGACCCCTCCCAGTGAGGACTCCGCATTATCTCAGAGTCTGAGGGTAGTTGTGCTCCCTCCTTTCTGGGTTTGTGACCATACCTGTGGCATTGGTTTGCTGTCAACTTATGGATTGCTTATACATATGTATTTGGCACATGGATAATTGTTGCTTGCACGTAAATTGCAGACTTTGAATAATTTCCTCATTTCTTTTAGCATTGTCTTATTTTAAATGAAGTTCTGAGGTCAATAGTAACGCAATTAATGCTGCAACAATTTCCATGTTGATGTTTATACAGAACTCGAGATATAAGTTAATATTTATCGTAGAATTTCATTGAAAAATTGTAAACGCTGCTCAAAAGACAAAGAATTCAATTCTTAGTTTATATTTCTTGAGAAAAGAATAAATATTTATTTCGAAAACTGACTGGATAAACAATTGCATGACTACGGTTCCTTACCGCAAAGAGGGGTAATAAAGGACGAGGAGTCAGGGTACCTGCACCCTGATTCCGAGGGTAAAGCCTAAACCCCGCAGTATTGGGTCCCGAAACAAAGACATCGTACACCCGCAACCATTATAAAAGGGGGATAGCTGGGAAACGTATTTATATTTGACATTCGTTCACTTGTGTAAGAAAATCTTCAACGAAAATATACAGCTTTTGTCTCCCGGGTCAAGAAACGTCCACACGTATATTTACGTCTTTAGTAGGGGAAAGGTTAAGTAATAATAGATTGATGAACGTTTACGATGAAAATTACAACAAATTTAAGTGTAAGTTTGGATTATATTCATGTTTTCCGATTATTCGTGCCGCCTTTCTCCGTCCATAGCCCAGATAATCGGGAGTAAGCTGTAGTTGAAAATGTTCTCACACTTTAATTTTTATGCTTTACAACAGAGTAAGCTCTTAGAAGTGGACTGGATTGCCACTCAGGTAACACCCACGAATGGGAAAGTGAATTGAGCTTGATGCTGGCGAGTAGAAGAACTGTGTAATGTATGTATATTGAACTGTGTAATTATACGGAACATCAAGCCCTTTATTTTTCATTCTTAAACAGGTAGCACTTATGTTTTTCACAAATATAATAAGAATCATATAAAGTTTTAACCCTTTCGCTGCTACAAGCGGGAATACCCGCAAAAAACATTATGGTTATTGCCTGCGACATGCGGGGATATTCCACGACTTTCAAAAAACTCGTGCGGCGACATTCAGCGACGTCAAATGAATGATTCAATTCATTTTTTTCTGGATAATAGGCAAAATAATGGAACCGATGAAAAATCTATTGAAGCAGCAAAAGGGTTAAAGATGCATATGAATCCAGCTGATAAAAATTCAGGAACTATTGACTGAACCCCCTTACGTCCACTTCTCCTAAATGTATCCAAATAAAACATTTACAGCTAATCATTCAAAACAGAATGAGAAACTAGCAGTATGAGATTCTTCCGTGGCACAAAAAAATTTCAATACTTACCAAATTTCACATCTCCAAAACTGCAATTCTCATTCACCATAGCAGCATTATCAACCATCTCTTCTATGTTCAAATCATTTGCTTCCCCTGATAATAAGGCAACATTTTGCTTGGCAATTACAGATTCAAAAACTTGTTCTCCTTCAATAATCTGCAAACCTGTCCTAAGCAGCCACGATGAGCCAAAATCTTCAACGGATATTCCGTTGAAACATCCTAAAAATTACAGAAACAGCAATTGAAAGAAATTTTCAGAATAAATATCAAAAATTAATAATAAATTTTTTGCCATCAAAGATTTATCACTATTTTTAGAACCAAAATGAATGTTTTACAATTTGTCGCTGATGCTATAGTTTAAACAATTCTATAAAGAGGATATTATTGAAAAAGATTTTAAAAAATTAATAAGAGCTAAGCCCTCCCTGTAAATTTGAATTTCAGGAACTATTTTACATGGATGGAATAAACTGCATATTCAACAAAAGCTCAAACTAGCAATAGTTTAAAAAAGCACACATCTGAGCAACAGAGTTGTATTAATTTCTTTCTCCACACTAATATACATAGACGTTATATCTGATGATGAGACTTTGGTTATTAAATCAAAGACACACAAAATTGACCATGGATTTTTTTAATCAAGCTCATGATTGTCTGATATACTCTCACCTGTGAATTCCATGTACTTGATATATGTTGGCTGACTTATTATTATTGATCCTTCAGCATTAGTAAACTGCTTTGCGTAAAGCATATCAAGTAGATTTGTTATGTCAAGAACTCCAACTTTCCCAGAAACTTCTAAATTGTCAATTGTTAAAGACCCTTTAAATGTTTTCTCTGCTTTTATCTCGCCACTTTTATCTGAAAAAGAATTGCACAAAAGAGCATTTACATAAAAGGGATTTATCTCAGAAACAGGAGAAGTAGACTTTTCTACTACAGGATGTAAAAGATTGCAGAGGAAATCTATGCTATGTGAAATTAATGATAATTCTATGTTAATACATAGGTCCATATTTAAATATTTCTGACTGCCATGACATTTTTCAGATATCTTACTAGCACTCCATTTGAATAAAACTTACCAAAATCAAAAAGTGTATCTTCTATAAGAAAGTCTAAATCATATCCTGCCACTTTACCTCCAACTGTCAGATTACCAACCAAAATATCAGTTATCACAGTAACTGAGCCATGGATAATGGCAGTTCCATTTACTTTTTGCTCTTCATTATTCAACAGTAACTCATTACACCATTTATCGTTGAATAAGCATTCTCCTGCAGTAAACCTGAGAGGTAAAATGTTACTCAATTTCTTTTACAACTTTACTAAAGGCGAAAAGTGACCAAATGATATAAAAAAATACTCCAAATATTGAAACTCAGAAGAAAGTTTTCGAGTAATGTTTACAAGATTTTGATCCACATAAAAAGATTATAATTGGCTGGATAAAAAGCAGTCTTTTCAAGATATGAAAGAGCAAACTCATTTCAAATCACTTACAGCCATCTTAATGAACACAAAATGACAAGTCCTCGGAGTTAGAGGTGATACTGGTATTCAAACTTTAAAGTGCCCTCAAATCCCAAATGGAAACACCACTTCTACATGAACCACTTTAAAATTAATGCTATTTCAAAGCCATTATTTTTCTAAATAAAAGTATTGGGTTATTTAAATAGGTGATATTGGCTTCAATATAAAAAGCTGTTTCACACAGATCAAATACCTTGGGGCCTCCAAGTTTTTGAAAATTTTTACACCATTGACAGTCTGCTCTCCATATGTCTTCAACACATCGCCATCCAATGCAGCTAGATCAATGCCATTAATGAGGCCAATCTTGTTAATGGGCTGAAATACTTTCATCCCATCACTAAATACCTTCATGGCAGATATATCTTGCCCTCCATTCTGTATTACCCACGATTCCATTTGAAGTCCATTTATGCTATTCGTTTCCACATTTTCTACCTGAGGAAGATATTATGGAAGTTAAATTGTTCACTGACCAAAAAATATGCTTTTAAAAATTACTTAAACAAAAAAGAAAACTACAAAGTACCTTTACTTCTCCAGTGAGAATCAAAGATTTTCCAGTAATTACAGAATCTTTTAACTTAATTCCATGAAGAAAGACTTTTTTCAATGAATAGCTTTCACTTTCATCTCTTATGTCATCAGCCACCAGATTTCCATTGACAGAAACTTTACCATGAATTTCTACATCTCCTGTAACACAAAATAAGGGTAACATTTTCATTCAATTCATTAGCAGCATTCCTGGTAACACACGATGGTTATTTTAGCATTAATTCCTAACTTTCTAACCACTTTAAGTTATTAATGTTTAGGTTTCAATGTTTTGGGACCTTTTCTGCCATAAGTGTGGGTAACATGGATAAAGATAGCCCTCAGAAATGCTTGTTGCAGCCATATGTTTAAAACCAAAAAAATCTTAAGTTAGTCAGTATGCCCCATAAAAAAGTAGCCCAAGATGATAACAATTGTAAGGCATTGTAACAGCTGTGCTGGATCCTTGATGGGAAAGTCTATATAGAAATATTTTTTAAAAGATAAGTCCTCCTCCATATTTTTAAAAGAGGCCAAAAACTACCAAAAGCTATGCCTCTTTCCTGAGCAATTTTCATTGGTCAAGAGAAGTTATTCCAATTGAAATTCAGCATGGTAAGTTTATTAAATTTATAACCAGGGTGGCTAAAAAGTTGTTAATATAAAATTGGTATCCTTTGTACATTATTACTTAGGTGTATTGGTGTTAAACATAAATTTTTATCATGGTGAGGAGAAAAAGGAAAGGGAGATTTGGTCATGCCAGTGGGGCAGCCTTGCCTATCCGTGCGTATTGCCGTGCCACTGTTTTCCCGAGTTTCCTGGAATGACCAGCAAGGGCATGTACAAGTGAGGTGCCAGCATTGCGAGGGAGTGAGACCCTTGGAGACTGCAGTTGATACTGAGCAAGGTGTAGTTTGACCAGACGACAATCTCAACCCTCGTATCTGATCAGTCAAACAGGGAGTTGCCGAGACATTAGTGTGATTTTCTATTGACGTAATGTTATCTTGTGATTTGTGCTGAAGTAAATAATAAAATCTTGTGCTACACCAGCAATAATAAGCTTTCACTTACTGACTAAGTACCTAATACAGCAAAACTTGACAGCACCATCCCAGCCAAAGAGCCCCTTGGATATGAGAATAACAAAGGGTAATGAAAAATAAGCTATCTAAATTATCAGCCACAGTGTCTATTCATCTTATAAAGTTAATGAAATGCCGCTTCCCCAATATTTAGGATGATTATACGAGAACGTCAATTTGAACATAATTTGGAAAATTCAAGAATTTAATCTAAGTTTTAACGTACTTTTTAAAATATTTATATGCACAGGAAAAAATGCTGATACCACAATCTCCCAGAGGGATGCTGATACATACATCATCAATTTGCAACTTTTGAGTCACCTAGGCATGTGAAGGATCAGGTCAGTCATTGCGAGTACGTTGAGATTGGGGAAAGTAGGGAGAACACGATAGGTTGAGAAGCATATTCGCCATGGCTACTACATTCTTGGTGCTGTCCTTTTAATAACACTTCCCTTACACAGTATGCTCGTACTTTCTTGATACCACACTTCAGCGAGGATTGCCTGTGCTCCAGGAGACTGTCTTCATACCCTACATTTGCTGAATTTAAATCTGTGCCGATTTTCAGCCAAAAAAAGTCTATCACATAATGTTGTCTATTTTTCAATATAAGTGGCAAACCTACTCTTAAATTAGACTTTAATGCAAAAAAAATGTTGTGAACAGCAAAAAAATTACAATGGTTGCTTTATAGTATACCGACAAGATTTAATTTTTGGGAGGGAATTTTCTCTGGATTAAAAGAGCTAAGAATACTGATGTTGCGAGATCCAAATTGCTCCTTGCTACCACAGTGAAATTTATCTTTCTGTTCAGTTAGCGATAACTGGAGGATGAGAAAGAAAATGGTAGTAATTACATAATCAAAACCTGTTTCTAAGCCTATTTCACATAAATATTTCAAGAGTTCAAAAGTCGGTCACCAGCTCCAATGATGGTCAGAAGTAAGAAATTTCAAATCCTGTAACATCTGCAACACTCTACTCATTCAAGTATTGTTTGAAGTGCAACCAGGATAAAATTGGAAAATTATTCACTTTAACACGTTACGTACCGGGGTATTCAAATTCTTAGGAACACCGATTTGGAAATATGTGCCTATTAGGGCGTAATGCCTTTGGTTGAAACATGGTTAAAAAGCTAATCTTTAGAATATAACTTTACCCAATCAAACATTTTGATGCATCAATTCATTATGAATAACAAACAACAACTGAAAACATACTAACGAATACGTATTGTACTCTTAAAAATTGTTTAGGTTCACGTGCCTAAATGACGAGAATCTTTGTCATCCGTCCGGAACATTTGGGAAAAAAATGACGAGAATTCTCGCCATCCGTACGCAATGTGTTAAACCAAGACTGCCTTCATAGACTACTTGTAAACTGGGTGGCATTATATGCATAATTTCCCCTCTGAAAAAGGATTCATAACCCTGGAATCGAAAGTTAAGTTGACATAATTAATTCCAATTATGAAATAAACTGCACAGTCCTTTGAATTAGCCATTGTCGTTTTCCTCTCAACTTTTAGATGCAAAAGAATTCATTTCTTCTAGATTCCACCCACATTCGATGACTACAGTGGACTACACTTTTGGATCCATTCCAATGGCTGTCTTAAGGCCAAATTAATTACTTCGAAAAACTAGCCACTTCATATACACTGATCCAAAGGCTTGAATGATCAGGAGTCAAGGAGTTAATATGATTCGCTCGCCATTGCTTGAAAACTCTAGGGCATCTTTGGCTTTCACTCTCATCGAGGCATCTGGCTATGAGCATCTGCTCCAATATCACATGCGTATAGCCATGGCATGGTGACGAGATGTCCAGGGCTTATTCAGAATTAATTACAGGAAGGAAGAGGAGGAGGAGGAATCACTGACCCACGACGTTGGTTGCCTTCACTTTGCCTCTTGGTTTGAGCTACTTTGAGGTTAGTCAAGTCATTCAGTTTACTTCATATCAAGGAGATGACATAAACTTTTGATACCCCCTTGAGTTCATTGTATTGCTCGCCAGCTTACGAGAGAAGACTTTTTATGTACTGCTCTCTAGGAGGATAAAATTCAGTGAAAGTGTCAAAGCTTACTTGTGAGCCTGGATATTGCACGATGGCAGCAAGATACATCTGACCTATTGAAGAGATTCTGGAAACTATTTGAGGCACCAAGGTTCGAGCATCAGAAGAAAGGTTGTCAATGGTGGCATACCACAACCAGAAATTCCCAGCTTAGTGTGCAAGCACAAAGAATCTAGCCGTGAGTACTTCATTTTTCATAACTCACTACGGGAAAATCATTGGCTTGTTGGAAGGTCTTCACTCGGAAAATACAGTTTCATTGGCTATGTCTTCTCTTCTCTACAGATTTATGTTCGTGAAACTAAGGTGCTTATGACATAATTATTTTTCTAATGTAATTGCCTACCATGGAAGAAAAAAGACATCTGTTCTATCATGGAACAAGCTAACTTTTTCAGTCTCTCTTTGAATAAAGCCTGAATTTCCAGTTACGTGCAAATGTGGAGCCGCATAATAAAACTGTGACCAAGAACAGGGAATCATTAATTGCTCATAAATTTGAGTTATACACAGATTCCTAGATTTATTTCCCATAGTTTGAGTATAAAAATAAAGTAAGTGATGACATGCAGAATGCAAAGCTACCTCAGAGGTTATAGCTTAACGGATGCTTATCACCACATGCCACAGATGAAACTGCCTTACCCGTAGATGGAAAATTCACAGAATTCCCTGATGATTGTTGAAACTAAAGCTGTGTCTTTTCATTTTCATGAGCATTAATTCAGAAACAAAATTTCCCAATATAATTTAAAATTAGCCCTTCAACACTCTTCATTACTTTCCCCATCACTGATAACAAGTACATAATAATTAAGCTTACCTTTCAAGTAAACTGGATCGTGAACTGTTTTCACAGAATTCCACTCTTCCGTTTCAATGCCATTAAAACTTTCTGAAACTGTTAGCTCAGACTCAATAAAAATAGAATCAAATTCCTTTTTACCGGTGATGGCAATGGTTTCTTCAGGTTTCAGTAAGAGAACATCAAATGCTCCATCAGAGACACTGATTCCATTAAAGTCATTCACCACTTGAAGGCTTTTAACTTTCACAGGAGCTCTAAAATCCAGTTCTCCATCAATGTTATAAATATGTCCATTGATTAGCACAAAATCATCTTCCAGATTATAACCAGAAATGAGTCCCAGAATAAAATTTTCGCATTTCAATTTCTCAAAACTCCAATCACCTAGTAAAATAAGAAAATGTGGTAAAATACAGAATCATATGAAATGAGTTTATACATGATTAATAAGAAAAACTTACCATATAAAGCCTGATCACCACAAACTTTTAATGTGGAGTTGACAAGAGATTCTAAATCAATGCCATTGTAATTCCCAAGTACTCTCATACTGGAAACTTTGACATCTTCCAACACAGTTGGTGCATGAATGTCATGATATCCTCCTACTTTTACAGTGCCATGAAATAATTGGCTAGCATTAACATTATTGATGGTTTCTGCCTCCAAATTCTTTACTGAAGCATTGAGAACAGAAATGGTTCCTAGAAAGAATGAAATAACGATTATCTTGACAAGGTCAAATTAGTGATATCTGATAGTGATTTGCCTATCATCATGCAAGTAAATGCATATAATATTAATGAAAAAAGGCTGAGTTTTTGGCTCATTCTGAATTTAACCAACTTTGCACATAAGATTTGTGGTGGCATGCCCTTCATTGCAAGTATTCACCCCCTTCCCACGTTTTAAAATCAAACATAGATCAAGAAATCATTGTACAGATCACCCAAAACTCCCTCAAAATTTAATCTCTGAAGAAACCTTTACAGTTTTCTGCAAATTACTGAAATATTTGCTAATAAAATTGCTAGAAGAAATTTGAAACTCTTTCAAAACATCACTCAACCACATAATCTACAAATTTCAAGTCAAAGCAATAGTGAGCTGCAGAAACTTTAATTAAAACTTGCCTAAGAAAGAAGGAGACATGATAAAGAAAATTAGAAGTTGCTCATTTAATTTTTTTTAGCTTAGAAACTGCAAAACTACATAATACTTTTTTCCCACACTTGGATTACTACATGAAATAAAAACCAGACAACAAATAAGGTTAGCAGCAAAAGGGAAATTTTCAGAGACCATCAGAAACTTTATACAGTGAAAAGAAATTAAGGGCTGGTAGAAATTTTAAAAATGAAGGACAGTGGTCTGGAATCTTTAAATATATTAATGATTTGGCTATGATAACTCTAAATCTGAATAGTCTTTGATGTAGAAGAAAACAATTTGGTGTTATATTTCTATATTATGTTTTGAACAATTACACGAAGTGCTCAACTTTATTATCATTTCTCTCTTTAAGAGTATCCTTGGTAAATACCAGACTGAGTAATTTGTTTAATGTTCCTTATCTACTGAATAATTACTCTTTTTACATGCCACTATACCGTGCAATTAGAGATGCAAATGGAATCTCGAGTTGACTTTTTTGCTTCCTCTTCAAGCACCTTCAAAAGATATGTGAGAAGCAATGTTTCTTGACTGTTTTGCCTTTTTATGTAACGTAATACCTATATTCCTATTTAAAATTTGTCTTATTTCAGTTGTTACTATTGCCATGATATTTGAAGTTTTTCCTTTATATTCTTGATGTCTTTATTTTTCTTCTTTTTACTTTGAATACTTGTAATCAATGTACTATCATTTGCAAAAGTCTTGCAACAAATCGAGCGGCGCCACTTTCGCTCCACAAAGATTGTGCCCGGAAATTGTATGGTTTTCGGGTGTATGCAACAATCCAATACTAGTCTTCATGGTTCAATGCATGGAGAACGGGTCATTGGGTGGGTGAGGTATTTTGTCATCCTTTTCAGTCTCGGGATTTGACCGCTTCCATTTAAGTGAAATTAATGTTCATGATATTCCCCCGAACACATTGTAGCATTTAATGCAGTAGGAAAGATCGAAGGTAATTCCTCGGAGAGATTTTAAAAATTTGGTTGCTTGGCTCTTTTTGAGTGATCTCAGCTCTTTTCAGAGAGCTGGAAATCACGAGTCGTTCACTGTGAACATGGCAGACTTTTGTTTACATCTATCAACTCGGGTTGATGTTTTAATATAATATCTACGACATATGATACGAGGCAGCTTTGAAATTCCCAGTGTTTCATCGTATAAATATCTGAGCAAACACGTAAAATATGAATTAGTTAAGCTGATCGGCATTAATTGTTGCGTAAGTAATAACAGAGTTCTCCGACGTCCGTCAATCGGTAAAGATGTATTCCTTTCCACTTATTCAAAGTATGACGTGGAAAACTTAATTCCAGCTAAAAGTCCCATTTTTAATGATTGTCGGATTTCAATAGGTATTGTTTGATAATATGTTCTACTGCTGAATTAGTGTGAATGCGAATAATAACTCTAAGCTGCTATGGCGTTGATGATTAAGTTATCTTATTTAGATGCAATCATTTACATATACACTGATGAATTCGGGATAATGTAGATTACTTACTTAGCATTATTAATTGAATTATCTACTTGCATTAAGTAGGTTACATTGTATTAGGAAATGTGTTTGTTGGCAATACGTTTTATGTTTAAGGCATCAGTGGAACTGCAGCACATTTCATAAAACCTTTCAAGTCGAGTAAGAAGGACGTAAGCAAATCCTAACAGAATTTCTGTTTGTAATGAATGTATACGCTTGCTTCATTAGAAATACAAATACCGAGTTTGAAACATAATAACATATAATAATAACTTTAAAAGACAATACCATACCGAAGTCGCAGGCGACAACATCATTATATTCCTATTGTATATACTAACCAGCCGAAAAATAGAGTATGCGAAAGCCTCCGTGCTCAAGTTATCATCATATAAACGAATAAAAGACTAATATACCGAGAAAGTGATTATTTTGATCAAATTCGTTCAAGTGAGAAGCCGTAGCAGAAGCACATGAAGGAGCTCAGTGTTACAATAACATCAAATAATCAAAATTATCTCGCAATGACCTTGAGCTAGAAATAGCTCATTGTCAGTGGATAAACATTTGGGCTGGTGATAGGAGGGGCCCGCGTTCAAATCCATCCCGTGGCCGAAAATTGTTATCCTCCGCATAGCCGTATTTTATTTTAAAGTTTTTTATATTTTTGAAATTTATGTTAAGAGGGTACCAGCTGTTGAATTTGAGCATCTTTTGCAACAATTTCTAATTTAAATGACCGTGCGACGGGAATCATGCGTAGTTAGCGCGGTAGGACGAATCAATTTCGTTTTCTTGAAGGAACTCCAATCAGAATCACTGGTGAATGTAATTTCTAGTGCTATATGGTTTCCTTTACAGGTCCGTAACTGCTCAACATTATTAACCTTTGGAATGAGAACTATCGTAATAATCTAAGGTTCCATATACGTAATTTCTTAAATAGATCAATTTTATCTGATTAAAAAGAAAATTATGATTGATATTTTGCAGCGATTATGCTGTCCGTCTATGTAGTATGCTGCCTATTTGTCATCAACTTGTCGCCATCTCCTACCAAGTTAATTTCTCCAGTAAAGTTTTTCAGAACAATTTCACCCTTTTTCGTTTCGTAAATGAGGAGTGACGGAAACTTTTCTTAGAGATAGAAAAAGATATAAATTAAGTGAAAAATTTTACTTTTAAACTTTAGGCTTCAGTATTCTACAATCAGTGTTTTTTTAATACAGTAATTTTGTTGGAAAGGGACAGAATGTGAGACTTATAGCTGATCTACTAAGTACAATCCTTGGAATAACCTATGTAATGGTAATCCTTAATCGTGCACGCACCACGGCGCTTATTTTTAAATATAGGAAAGGCTTATCTTGAGGTATTTATCAACTATTTTTCTAGAGCGTACTTTCTTCAAGCAAATTGTGGCATCAACATGTATATGATAGTGCTACAAATTGGCCCTATTTACACTATTTTGGAAGTACGTGAGAATCACTTACGGCCTGCAAGTTTTACTCAAGGTAACCTACGTCCTCGTCCCTGGCTGGTAAAGTTGCGATAAAGATGTAGGGCAAGACGAGGTGCAGGACCTATTAGCTGACCAAAACTACGGCCCGGGAGCACCCGATTCAGCGTTAAGAGCTGAGGGAGCGGCTTAATTATGCGCAAAGTATTTTACCTCCCTAATAGATGCGCAAAGTATTTCCCTCCCTAAAAAAGGGCAAATATTGGTTAAAATTGACTTTCAATTTAATCTCTGTCCGTTGTTGTTATTGGAAACCTTACCAATGGAGGCATTCATGGATAGGGAAAAGTCGTACTATTAAGTCACTCTTTAAGTTGGTTGCCCTTAACCTGGATCCGCCCAATGTAACATAAATGTCACACCCTGTATCGCTCCACTGTAATGGCTCTTGCATCGTTCGGGCACGGTATATTGTTGTGTTTTATACCTTATAAGAAAGAGGAAGCTAAGTGCTTCAATTCAAGGTAAGAATTGTCAAGTGTGAGTGAAGACCTATCCTTTGAGTACCCCTGGTACTTAGGTGCCTTCCCTAGACACTAAAAATGGACGTTCGCTTTGTGTAAATATTTAATTTTTTCATTAACTATATGCGCTACAGCGACAATTTTTGGTATGTATCAACATAATGATACAAAATTATTAAAAATACATTAATATGTTTGGTATTGCTTTCCATTTCTGTAATATACTCTGATAAATGTTACTGTGACATAAATATCACATTGGGCGGATCCCTATGCAAATCTTCAAAGTTTCAAATTTTATGCTCTAGTTAGAATTTATTCCATTTTCAACGTTTTTTCCTTCGTATTCCCGCCAAAAGATTTATTATTTATCAATTAGTCGATAAATTTGCATTTATTAACTTTTATTCCGGTAATTACTTTTGAATTAAATTTTTTAATATTAGGGATATCGATAGCTCAGAGATATTACACTGTGTGAAGCCAAATAGCTTCCGGAAAACGAAGACTTTGACGAAGTACAATATACCTTATGCCACCAGAAGCAGCAATTGTCACTGATGAGGACATTGCAGATGACCAGGCTGGTGGACTTGTGTAAAATTTAACGGGAAGACAACTTCGGGCAAGAGTGGAGCTTGTTTTGCAGCTTGATAATGATAATACTAATGAATTTCAAGAGAAGTCCGGAAGTATTTCGGTACCAGTTAGATGTAAGGAAAAGGATTCGAAGTCAACGAAGCTTACATCACTTCTCCAATAGAAAAGAGTAAAAAGAGAAGCTGCCATTTGCGACAAGAAGGTCATTTTGTAAGAAATAGGTTATTCCCTGAAACAGATCTTCCTGAATAGAGGGAAAAATTAGGTGTAGAAATTTTTTAAATAGTTTTTTCGGGTGACATTCTTTTTTCTCATGGCAGAATTAGATAATTATACTACTTCTATTGTTTTTTCATCTTCTAGCATCAGTAAAGAAGAGATGAAAATTTTCATTGGAATTTTACTGTTATGAGGTTGTAACTGGTTTCCATCCAAGCGATGCTCCTGGGAAGATTCTGGGGGTGCTCACAACTCAATGGTTACCGTAGCCTAGCGTAGGAATAGGTTCTTTGTGATGAGTAGATACCTTCACTGTGCAGACAATACGATGCCCGACATAATAGACAAATTGTGGTAGCTTCACCGTAGATCAATAAATTGAAAGAACGTTTCAGAGGGATTTTTCCCACTGAGAAAACTCTCTTTTGGCAGGAGTATGATTGTGAAGTATTTTGGTATCCATCCTTGCATGTAATTCATTCGGCGGAAGACAATCAGTTTTGGTGGTAATGGTGGAATATTTTCCTTGACTTTTGGATGTAGCTGTTCACAATCTGTTCATGAGCGAAATCTGGTCATTGCATGTCACAATTAGAGATCAGGCGTGTAATAACGCAAACATTACTGACCATACATCGATGCAAAGGCAAGTATAGCCGCCGTACTACTTCATTTTCAACAGAGGCAGACACTGAAATATGTTACGATGCTAATGATCAATTAGTCTCAAAAGATTGCGTCGCCGTGCTGGAGAACATTGTGCTTCCGTCAAATGCATTGCTTGCGATGCATGTAATATGGTAAAATATTACTTTACTACTTACCACTCAAAATAGTACGTATACGCCGGCATTGAACTCTAAAGCAATCTTTAGTTTGTATGAAACAAATTGATTCAAATTTAATTCAATTTTATACTGTATTACACCCTTATATGTTGTGAGAATATTTTTCAAACATGTATATTTATTCTATGTATTTTCCAAAATTGGGAAATGCATTTTCAACTGTTTTACTTATTAGCCATGTAAAAATATTATTTAAATGTACCTTCAACAAATCCATTGATTGTGTCAATTCAAGGTTCTGTAATTTCATAACACTACTGCCGAAAACTTAACATAAATTTAAAATAATTTTTCTTGATGTGTATTTGACAAGTTTATAATATAAACATTATAAATTTAAGTATACCCCAAACTTGTGAAATAGCATTGAAAAAATCTAAAACACTTCTCAATCTTAAAAAATCACAATATACATCGAAAAATTTATGAATCGCGGGCAATGGAACTCTGAAAATTATTGCTAAATTTTTAAACAATTTACTTTAAATTTAAACAAAAGCTTGAAAATAGTGTACGTAATTAATAATATGTTTTTCTAGTGTTTTTTTATCATTTAAATAAACAGTGCAGCTCAAATGCGAAAAATATTTGCTTTTTCTGGGGAAATATTACCTTGCACCAAAAGACAACAGATCCGCCCAATGTGACATTTATGTCACAGCCTGTATCTCGGAAACTACACAACCGATCAATGTAATATTTTCAGAATGTAGTAAAAATGAGACCCTTACCATTTCCCTAGAATATGAATTATTTATATCAAAAAAAATATTTTGGGCGGATCCAGGTTAATAATATAATAATGGCCAAAATATTAAAATCGAAACAGTAACTAATTTATTATAACAAAAAGAAGATTAATGCGACATGATCACTAAATATGTTAGTGCTATCGTAAAAATTTAAGCCTCTCCTAGATATGTAAAGAGTAAAAATAGAGACACATTCTGCTTGCAACGATGAGGCCTAGCGATTTTTTTTGGCAGTCAAAATTCCATTTTTTCCCGAAGAAACATTTCCATCGGTGTAAATATATTTATCCAATTAACAAATTGATAATTAATGAAGAAGAAAGCTTATGGAGCTATCTTTATCAGCTTCAACCTACGTAAAGAATTACGTTATAATACGTTAAATATGGTGGAGACGACAGAGTCGTGTTTTTTTCCGGAAAATTGCCGGTTAATTTTTTTCATTTATTAATTCTTCTATATCGAACAAATATTTCAACAACTTAATATAAAGTCTCCTGAACAACGTTGAATCCCTAAAAAAAAAGGGTTACGAGCGAGTTGATTTCTGTTCCTAATGGCGAAATCGCCCCAGCCGGCCTTATGGGGTTTACTATTGGAAGCCAGGCGTCATAGGTACCCACTCTTTTAACGGGTAAATATTTTCAATTATCTACTCCAGTCAACTACGGGTACAAAAATAATCTCAAACGCCGCGACGACTTAACAACATCTACGCTCGTTTACTCAACTGAACATCGTAATGATTTCCTACGTCTCACTCCCGTGCCACGATGACCCGTTCGTGAGTCGTTCCCGAGCTACCATGAAGATTCATACGTAGATAGTGATCATTCAAACTTAATGGTGGCCAGAAATCGACAATGGAGCGAAAGTGGTGCCGCTCGATTTGTTGCAAGACTTTTGCAAATGATAGTACAATGATATTAAGGATTTTCTATTAACCCATTAAATAAATATATATATTAATGCTCACCTTCCAGAGACTGATCTTCATCACTAAGTAAGACTGTCTGAGGACTAAACTGCAATTCATCAATAGTGCCATAGACAGAAATACCATCAAGCATAGTGGCTGTACCTTCTATTTTCAATGTTCCCGGCATATGCATTTCTTTAGACCTTCCCACCAGATTTGTGATTGCCTTCCCATTGAAATATTGAGGACTATCTTGAAATGATTCCACTGTTACCTCCTCAAAGGTCAAACTTCCGTTAGTTACCAAACCATCAGTTAGATAAACTATGTTATGAAAGAAGCGGTCAACACTTTCACCATTCAGAACTGATATTTGGGCATCTTCAAATTTGCAATCAATGCACTTCATGGCTAGATCTTCAAATTTTAGTGAACCTGTCACACAAAAAAATGGAAAAATATCAAAAATTAGTAATGAATGGCTTAAAATATGCATCTATCAACATGCTACCAAGCCACTATGGACTGTAATACAGGATTTAGAATACCATTAACTTATACTGGAGATAGCACACAATATCAGCAATACCAATATCATGCTAAAATTTTCACATCATAGTCAATATTTCTATTACAAATACACAGTTAAAATATTTCTTTCATATTGAGTTTGTCACAGAAAAATATTTGATTAATTATTGGAATTATTTTGTGCACAAGAGTATATATTTAAATTTTCTACCATGACCACAGTTTGAGTAACTTTCCTGGATAACGCTGGTATTTTTAAAACAAAATGCATATCCAATGATGATAGACTTGGATATGCTGACATTTTACGTAATTTACAAGAATTATGTCCAAGTAAATGCATGGGCTATAAAATAGAGTTGTTATGAAGCCAAATATTTTTTTTTGTAAATAACATAACATTTTCAGGTCTAACAGGAAATCAGGGTGCTGCATCCTACTACACCATACATATTAGGAATACGAGTGAATAAAAAATTTGTGTAAAGAAAACACATTAAAAAGGCATATATTAGTGTGCAATACCAGTAAGTTACAAAAGCAGGTTGTGAATTATAGCAAAATATTCATCTAACCTTGAATGTGATTCTCCCCGGAAGTCTTCATTGAATTCTTGATGGTGGTACTGACTGCATCCAATTCATGCTGAACTTTATTCAGTACCTCAGCGTAGTTATTTAATTCAACAATGAAGTCATTATCCAACAAAATGCTATCTCCTATTTTGATCTGCATTATAAAAAAATACCAATTCATACACAGTTACTTCAAATACAAGAAGGACGCCCATATTTTTCGCATTTGTTGAATCGAGGACTTAATGGTGATATTACCCAATTAAAGTGAGAGCATTCAAATGCACTCAAACCAGTAACTAATAAAACCAGCTGAAGGCACATCTAGAAAAGAAACTTTTGATCCACCATGATATGCAACCCTTCGTATAGCGTAGATCATCAGAATGCATATCCCAGAATGCATACGAGTCCACCAAATCATTTTGCTCATCATGCAGCCTATTCATCCAGTATTCTTGCAATTAATCCCTAATGGTAGGCAATATAAAATGATAAAATATTTATTTTCCTATTCTTCTGAAGCTCATGCAGAGGGTTGGTCATAGGAAATATGTACACTAGCAAAGCATCTTTCATGCGTTTACTTATATGAGCCATCTTTCATTTTGCCACCAATCACCAAAGAAATCTTAGTGATAAAAATTACTTTAGATTGCTTTTGGTTAGCAACAACAGCAAAATAAAGAGTATTCACTCAAGTGCATTCATTCATTATTATGAAAAATCTCCGAGCCACTTTAGACATGAAAATAAAAAAGTGAAGAATGAGGCTTTTCAATTTTGTTAATAAGACATAATAAAAGCAATCACCCATTAGGTTTGATGGGGAGCTCTTGAATTATTTTGCCTTTATTTGCTTGATATAAGATTTAGACTCTTTGGTGATTGCAATCATGGTGGCAACATAAAAGATTGCTCATGTAAGTAAACACATGAAAGACCCTTTGCTAGAGTATTTCTTTTGACCAACCATCTGATTTGAGCTTCAGATGAATAGGATTGATTGATAGAGATTTTGTAATTCAAAGCAAAGGAAAGAATATTCACCCATAACTTCATTTATTAGGCAAGAAAGCATCAAATTGCCTTTGCACCCCTTCGTACCTCCAACCCACAACATTAACCTCCAATAAAAAGATAAAATATTTTTCATATTTTCTGCCTAACCAGTATGATTAAAAAGAGGGGATCAACCCTTTCGCTACCGTGAAAGTACCTTTACATCCTCCTTACCTTGCGCTTAGCTTTTTTGCCGCATGTGGTGGGTAGATTTCCATAGGGTGGGCCACAGCAAAAGGGTTAACTACAAAAACTCCATGCACATGGGTCTAAGAGTAGTACTGAGAGTAAGTTTCGTAAGAAAAATTTTCTTGCCATTTTCTATCAAACTTTAACTGATTTGGTTCAGACAACCTAATCCTACGTGAATCTGTCAAACCTCAAATTTTAATAGAACATACAAGTAAAATTACTGTAAATATCATTAATTTAAGTGCTACACAACCAGGGAAAAACATGAAGAGGTTTAGGAGATGTGGAGAAAGGCATCGGAGGAAAGAGGGATGAAAATAAGCGGGGCGAAACATAGCAAGTGACACCAGGCAGGGTTGAAAATTCACAGAGAAATAAGAGCAGGAGGTGCAGTTATTAGAAGTAAAGAATTTCAGGTACCTCGGTTCAATTGTGGTGGCTTGAATGATGAGATTCAACATAGTGTTTCATGCAGTTGGATGAACTGGAGGAGGTTGAGTGGTGTACTATGTGATAGAAAAGTATGCTGAGAGCTTAAAAGGAAGACTGGTTCAGACAGCAGTGAGGCTGGTATCGCTGTGTGGTGCAGAGGCATGGCCAATTACAAAGGCTTGGAAATAAAGATAAAAGTGACAGAACTGAGGATTTAAGTTTGATTTGCGGGCTGACAAGTAGGCTGATAAAGTTAGAAATGGTTTCATCAGAGGGATGGTCAACCTGGGCCATTGGGAAAGAAGGGGTAGATTAAGATGGTATGTGCACGAGGAACAGAAATAATATAGGTATGAGGAATTTATAGGGAAGACAGAGGAGCAACTTTAGTTAGCAGCAAGAAGGGAAAGAGACAGCTCAAATGGGAAGACAAGGTGTAGGGCTTGAAGAAGAAAGGACACCTTGGACCACACAATCTGAAGGAGAAGAATAAAAGAAGGAAAAGCATACCCCTTTAAAAATCAGAATAAAGCCAAGATAAATAAGAAGAGTGTGTAAAATAATTTTTTCCCACACAAGCTTGTTAACTCAGGCGAGAAAATTACCTTTAAGGTAAATACTTGCTGATAAAAAAATTATATGAACAGTTTTAGAAATTGCTTACTGCATCAGTTTTCAAAATGTTGATGATTCCACCTTCAATGACCAAATCTCCTTCTAAATAAATAGTTTCATCATCCTCCTTGGGTAGTGACCTAATTTTTTCTAGCAATCCATCCAAATCTTCATTTTCAATTTCCTCCACCATAGTCTCACACCAATTATGCAAATCTGCATGGAATTCTTTTAGATCATACTTTGGCTTGAATTTCAAGTTGAATACATCTGCATCACCTATTTGTTTGTTTTTATTGGCTACAGCTGAAAGGAAAAGAATGGATATTTCTCATTCAAACTGAATTCAAATAGGTTGGACGGTCTACATATAATAATACTATTAGAACAATCTCTACATTCAAGGACAGAAAAACCCATGACACATTATCTAACATGCAAATAAGCTGGCATGTTACAGAATAGTTAAGCCGACAAACTGCTAAACAAACCTAGAACTGATCCTCCTCCAAAAGTAAAAGACCTCATGGAAGATATTCCAGGTCCAAAGGAATTGGTGGAATGCTGAACCTCGCTCTCCACAAAACGCCACCCATCATACTGGAATGTTCTAATTCCAGTGCCACAAGCAGCAATCAATACTAATTCTCCACGAGGTCCCTGAAAAAATGGAAAAAACATTATTGTAAAGATTAGGATACATCAAGTTGTGCAGTACTTTCCTTAGAAGATATATTTAAACATCACATTAACTAATGGTATTTAAAAAAAAATAACATAAAAATTTAAATAAACCTGTGGGTCAAACCATTCACAACAGTAGATGGTCTTAAATGTGCAAGAATTTTCCTTGTGAAGCATTGAAATCTGTTCATTCTTCAGCAATCCATAAATAGAGTTAACAGCATTAAATTTCAGTGTGATCGCATACAAATGTTGATTTTTCAAATGCATGTCCTCTCCACCACTTCATAATAATAATTAAAGTTTTATTAGCCAAAATAAACAACACAGGGTAGTAAATGGTATAGTCTTTGTCAATACAATACGTTGATGGATAACATTGAAAAGTATATCAGGTAACATTCTCATGAAAGAAATGGACATTTTCAAAGTCAATTAGTCACAGGATAGAATTTCAGGTACAGGCAATGCTCATTGAAAAAGTTTATATCAAAAACCGAAGCCAACCAGAAAAGTTTTTAAAAAATCAGAACCCAGAAAAAATTTACAGAATGATTAAAAAAGTAAAATACAGCACATAAAATCATTCTTTGCCTGAGAAGATTGTTTAGCAAAAAATGAAAATATCCATAGCAAAGGAACAGCATCTCCACTTCCCAATGGTAAGTACATACTGCAAGAGCCACACCCTAATCACTGCAATACATATTTGCCAACCGCCAGTCCTGAACCCATCTCCCCCTCCCTCAAGAAGAAAGCAGACCAGTGAAGCCCCACTCATATCATTTTTCCCATTTCATAATTTCACTATATTGGATTGTGCTTTGGGAAATTCAGTCAAAAAATATTTCTATTTAAAAAAAATCGTCGCATTGAACTCTCCTTGAGGTTCTTAAAATTTTCATCTTTTACCCTTGATACGACCAGAATAGGATGAGCATTGAATTTTGAAAATATAATGGTAAATTATAATTAAGTTTTAAATGTGAACAAATTAAGTCAATACATGATATAGATATGAAACCTATGTTCAAGTTAGTGAGGCATTCTCTTTGACGCTGGCTTCATTTTATCAGCACTCATAGGCATTAAAACTTACGGAAAAATATATCAACCACTTGGACAAGAAGGTATTTCTATTTTGTGTGCTTTAGAACCATCTCCATCTACTGTGTGTGCTCAGTGTGTAAGGTGAGGATACATATTTTAGATTATTTAATACTCTCAGCTTAATCAGATAATCAACTCACACTAATATGAAGCCATTGGGTAGCAGCATTCATCAGTATACTTTGAAAAGGAACAAAGTAGTCATCTGCATATTTATAAATAATGGATCCAGTTTCATATATCCTCTCACCATCTAACCCTGAAATAATAACATGAATTTAAAATAGGGTGTAATTTTAATTACACAACAACTCTGGCCAGGAGAACCATAATTTCTCAGGCTATGGAGAGCACCTATGCTATAAACTTCTTACCCATTTCGAAAGAATTTGCCACAGCTATAAAGTGCTCTCTTTTTCTTTTGTTGGCTGAACTGAAAAACTTGATATCCATTGCACCATGAGTCCTTATTTTTTGATGGGATACAAAGCGGTCCTCATTCAAGTTATACTTAAAAATTTCAGAGTCTATATCAGTTTCATCTGCAAATATGTTGTGAGTAATCAGCATAAGGTAGGAGTGGATTGTGGTATAGAGTAAAAAAGAGTAAAGAAACAGCTTTACCGTGGTTATTCATGTGATTTGCCACAGCCAAGTACATTGTACTCCCTATTTTAAAAGGTGTGACACATCTGGCATTGTAAGTTTTGATGGTTGTGATCAAGTCAAAATGTTCTCCCAACCACCTGAAAATTATACTTTCAGCTTCATAACTAATATGGGTTGACTGATTGACCTGAGAAATTGCTACGGCCATATATACTTCATTTAAGTCTTCCCTAGAAATGAAAAAGAATAGTGACAACATAACTTCTAAATACTAAAAAAGCAGTGACTAATTTGCATGGCATACATACCAAATAGAGATATCAGAGGGGTACTTTGTATTCAAAGTTTGTACATTTTCCAGTTTTCTGTCAACAAGCCTGTAAACAACAGAGCCTTCTAGAGGTCTTCCACTGGATCCAGCATCATATTCAGCACATACAATATGTGGAACACCTTTAATGTGAAAACTTTCTATGTCAACACCTCCCATGACTGAAGCCTTATCCAAAAATTTGAACCTACCACCCTAAAATAAAAGATTATCAACCATTAACATTTATAATAAGTACACTCATGTAGACTAGGCATCCAATGAAGTAATGATAATTTGTCTTGCTAACATAGAAGTAGGTGGAGTGGGAAATGAATAATTATGTGCAAAATTAAAACCATACAACCTCATTGGTCCTAGCTACATTTCATGCCTGACAACTTTTTACTACAACAACACATTTAGTTTGGGGTTTCCCCTCTATCAATAATTAAAAATGGCCAACAGTTCTTCTCTTCTGCAGTAGATCTTGTGAGGGTTAACTATTAGTCATTACCCCTGACGAGGTCTCCAGCAGAGAATAAATGTTGGTCATTTAAAATCATTGACGTGGGGAAACCAATAAGTAACTCTTTAGACATATGGACTCCAGTTGCAAAAAGTTTCAATATTTTGTCTCTGCAACACTGCTGATTAGATGAGCTAATTCCAATTTTAAAAAATGAAGAAAGAGTAGCTAACTGTAGGAATTACATGCTAACCAAACAATGACCACACTAAATTTGAACCCAAGACCAGAAAATTAAAAGGAAAACAAAATATTTCTTCATGTTGTGAGGATGAACCCCCATTCCTGCTGGTCTTCACCGATTTTGGTACACAAGTACTCATGCTCATTTTTTTCTAAAGATAAACTTTCAAATTTCTCAACGTTAGGGGCCTATTGATGAATAGGGAATTGAAATTTGTTGATTTTTATCTTCAAAAAGTCTTGATGAAGTAAGATACCCTCCCTTCACTTGACTGTAAACCTGAAATTTTCTCAAAGTATGTACCGTATTTGTCTGAATAAAGTCCCCCCTTTTGTTCCCAAATGCCTATGGTAAAAGTAAAGAGGGGACTATTTTGAAACCCATTTTTATTTTATTTTTCCCGAAACTCAAGCATCCAAAGTAGGGGAGGGGGGGGACTATATTCAGAGGGTGACTATACTCGGAGAAATACGGTAATACATTTAATAACTAAAGAAGACCTAAATATTAATAGTAATTTAGATAGATATTATCAATGAGGTATAAAATTGAAACATTACAACAAATTAGGTAATTCATCTCACGAGTTAAGTACATACTACAAATTATAGCTTACTTATTAAGAGGAAAAGGATATGGTAATAAAAGAAGAAAATAAAGTCAAAAGAAAATAGAGGTAAGTAAATACATTGGTAGGTGGGTTTAAGGAAGTCTAGGGTATTGACAAATTTCATCAGTTTAACACACTCAGCATTGAGCACGTTAAATGATGTGGTCCCGTCCAAGCCAAGATACAGAGCACGTCAATTGACATGCTCTGCCGGTTGGGCCGGGAGCCCTTTCTCTGCCTCCATACATGACTAATATCCACTTCCAAGACTTCCGGTCATGTGCATGGCCTTCAGCAAGCTTCCCTCTTTTGACCGTGTGTGCTGTTTGTAAATATATAGCAGTATTTGAACGAAAGTTAAGGTGCGAAAACTTCTATCTATTTTTCTTTCATATTTTATTGGCCGATTCTGATGACTTTCATGAAAATTGAGCCCGCATTGAATATGTTAACAAACTATTTTAAAATATAATGGATGATTGCCTAAGAGCCACTCAGCCATATATCACATCTCAGACATTGTTGAGATGTGTAGCATACCACCAAGGCACCACCGAAAGTAATAAACTGTTCCTTTTTAAACACCGACCTTAATGCTTCTCACATGAGATCATTACCCATTCTTCTTAGCTAACTAAAAGTCATTATAATCAAAGCAGATAGTATAAATCTTACCTCCAATTTGAATACAACCATTTTATTAGTCTTTCCAAGGTCTGGATCTTCCTCAAACAATATCAAGGTAGCAGCATACAATTCACGTACACCATTATCATTCAATAAATAAAAAAGAGTGATATCTTGAGGATATTGAGCAGTTGTATCATATAGCTCCTCAATTCTTGTTAAAGCATTGACACCTGAAAAACAATTCAGACAGTATTATGAAAGTGAAAAATATCTGGTTGATCCAAAGTATTTCCGTTAAATAACAATTTTTTCAAATTTCCCTAACAACATACATACGTTGCTTTCCATCCTCTCCCTCCCAACGGATGAAATAATTTCTTTATGTATTTTTTTTCTGTCATGGCTCCTTCAAACAGAAGGTTTCAGAGCTTAAAGCCTTGTTTGCTGGTCCAGTGGATAGGTTTCCACAGGTACGTGCTTCTATTGTTTCCAAGTTTTTGTCTCCAGCAAGTCAGATATTACAATGAGGCACCCTGAATCCATGCTTCACAGAGAACATAACTTTTACTGAATAATTGCATTTTCCTTCACCTGCTGACTCTTTTCCACTCTTAAAAACATACTTCCTCATATCTGTCGACAATAGCACAAATAGTTACTCTTACAGCAATTTCATTGCCTAGCCAGAAATTGCTACATGCACTATTGATGTGATGTAGAGAGGATTAGACTTGACTGAGCGGAACTTGACCCCGTTGCACGGGCCGAGGGCTTGGAGCATTGTGTAGCAAACGGTAGACTGACATGAGGACATGAGTAACGGAAGAAATTTGAAATACATTCTCTTTATCACCGATTGAAAAAATGACTCTAGGATTGTAACGAAGAATGTACTTTAAAATGAAGATCTCTTCTAAATAATTGAAGACTCTGCTATGCATAACATTGTGCCGACAACTTGCCGCGCAAATGTCACGTCACAGAGATGGGCAGTAGACAATGGAGGAGCAGAAATGGGGAGAGAATGTTTGCTTTGTTGTGGCCCATGCAAAGAAGCCATTTCTCTACTGACAAGACCTTCCTCCATCAATTGCTCCCAATATATCAATGGATATTTGCTCAGACGGAGCACTCGTGTGGCAACGAGCATTGACAGAGTTGATTCCATAGATTGCAGACTGCATTGAAATATATGAAACACAGCAAACATGGATCATGATGTACTATTAATGCATTTAAAATGTTGTATTTATTTTATTTTTTTACTACTAACATTTAAGGCTTGGTATTCTGCAATATATTCATATAAATAAGTTGTGTGCACTCTTTAAATTTGGCTGTTTTGCAAAACAGCTTAACCCTTTCGAGACTGCGGAGTTTTCGTCTTAGCTTGACTGCTGTACCGAGCCCCAAGAGACTCTTCTTTCTCGTGGTACGGAGCATTTTTGGAGGGCATTCGTTAAGAAGTGTCTCGCTGAACCTTTTTCGACCCCTTCACGGTGGGACTCCGCATTATCTCGGACTCCGAGAGTAGTTGTGCTCCCTCCTTTCCGGGTTTACCAGCATACCTGCGGCATTGGTTCGCGGTCAACTTATGTGTATTGCTTATATGTATTTAGCAAATGGATAATTGTTACTTGCACGTAAATTACAGACATAGAATATAATTCCTCATTTTTATCTGAGCATTGTCAAATTTTAAACGAAGTTCTAAGGCCATTATCAAAGCATTTAACGCAGCAACAATTTCCATGTTGATGTTTATACATAACTCGAGATATAAGTTAATATTTGTCGTAGAATTTCGTTTAAAAATTCTAAACGCTGCTCAAAAGACAAACAATTCAATTCTTAGTTTATATTTCTTGAGAAATGAACAAATATTTATTTCGAAAATTGACTCTATAAACAATTGTATGACCGCTGTCCCTTACCGCTGAGAGGGGTTATAAAAGACGAAGGGTCCGGGTACCTGCTCCCGGATTCGGAGGGTTAATCCTAAACCCCGAAGCGTTGGGTCCCGAGACAAAGGCGACCTAAACCCACGACCGTCCTGAAACGGGGAGAGCTAGAAAACGTATATATACGGGTTTCGTTTTCTTGACCGGGAAAATCTCACACGTATATATACGCCCGTGGTCTCCCGGGTCAGGAAACGTCCACACGTATATATACGTGTACGGTAGGGAAAAGGTTAAGGATACATTATAACAGTTTCATATGACAATTAGAAACAATTACTTTCATATAAATCATTAATTATTTGTAAATAAAACATTAATTATTTAAAGTCCATCTCATTTTGTAGTTACACATAAAATTCCATCTTATAAAATATTGCAGACCCCCTAATTATTCCAGTTACCAACACGTGTTACATGTTACCAACACTGTACAGCACCAGAAATCTGGCAAAATCCCAAATCAAGCATCACCCAAGATGAGAAGAGTGCACATAACTTATTTATACGTATATATAGCATAATATCAAGCATTAAATTTTAGTAGTCAAAAAACAAAGTAAATAAAACATTTTTAATGCATAATAAGTCACTCGTGATCCAAGTTTGCTGTGTTTCATATATTTCAATGATCTGTCTGCTATCTGATGGCATCAGATTCAGGGTGCTCAATGGTAAATGAATACACCTGATAATGGAGATCTTGCTCCAACGGTTACCAATTAGAGTGACCTTTACAACAGCTTTTTCACAAATTAAGCTTTAAAAATAATTTACCGGCATCACCACATAGTTAAAATCCTATTACTTTTTACTACCTACAAATGATAAGTGAAGCAATTAAGTTATTTTCATGAGCAAGGTTTCTAATAAAGATTATCATTATTGCACACGAGATAGATCAATTTCAATAATGACATGAAAAAAGTCGAAATAATTTCGCAAAAGTGCGATTAAATGGTTGAGAATGATGTAATATACAATTTGAAAAAAAAAATCTTTCCAAAGTGTGCCACAAATTTTCGAATAAAAAACATTCAAGCATGAAATCCACAAAAAAACAAGTCCATTTCATGTTATAAATCAACTATTAAACTAATATATATCGTAAAAGATTATTAATAAAATTATTGCTTAAATCGAATATCGATGGAGTGTCAAACGTAAATTTGAATTAAGCGCTATAATGCTATTCGCTCTTCATTTGTTATAGTCCTCAAAAACATAAACACACATCAATTAAAATTGTTATTTGATACCGCTATTTATGTTATATAGCCACGTGAAGTGAATAAGCTGAATTAAAGCAGTGTTTTTCCACATGGATTTTGCTATTTCCAATTTGAGAGATAAGTCCGCTGAAATCTTCTGCGCATACAGCATCTACTGCGAACGTTGACAACAAACGCACGTGAGCAGAAGAGTGCACAGTAAATCATACACTATTTCCTTTTTTAAATGAATCTGCGATGTCTCTTTCGAAGGAGAATGTTGCCCAAAAGGAAAGCGAATCATGCGTTAGTTTCAATGAGATCGAAGATCAAGCAATTATTTCCGTGGATAGAAGCGAATTAGAAGAAATGCTACGACAACAACTGGCAGAATATGAAATGCTTCAGTCCATGTTTTCTAACGCTGGAGAAATGTGCATGGACGATTACAGTGTCATCGCAGATATAAATGAGTTTTTAGATGGACACTGCTCATCATTCCCTCAGTGCCTAGATTTTACTGTCAATTTGTACTTGGAAAAGGTAAGAATGCTAAATATTACATCTATTTATTATGTATTGGAGAAAGCTGACAGCTCGTTCAATTTCAGATCAAATTAGAGGTATGCATAACCCTGCCCCACGAATACCCTGCCGTCGAGCCTGATATTTATGTTCGAAGTGATAAGTTGAGTCGTGATCAACAGCATAACTTAAATAAGGATTTAGAAGAATTCGTCAAAACATTAGACCGAGGTGAGACATGTCTCTTGCAGGCTATCTCATGGCTTCAAGAGAATTACGAGAATTATGTCGAAGTGAACGAAGCAGTTGTACCAGCACAGAGTACAGACAGTGAAGATAAACAATTTGCTCGATTCTGGATATACTCTCATCATATATTCAGTAAAGTAAAACGAAGAGAGATTCTAGGCTTAGCAAGCGAATACGACATCACTGGGTTCTGTCTTCCTGGCAGGCCGGGAATAATTTGCATTGAGGGCTTATCACGAAACTGCGAAGAATGGTGGCTAAAAGTAGGCATATGATCCATCTTTATCGTTGTTAAACATATCCAAGGCATGCATAAAAATCTGCTGCGCAGAATATAATTTATCTCATTATGTATTTCAGATTAAACATATGAACTGGAAAAAGATAATGTGCCGGAAGAAAGAGATAGAACCAATCAGCAATCAAGAGGAGTGCAATGCATTGCGAAAATTTTCTTCTTTTGAAGAAGTGTCTTTCATGGGAGATAAGAACAGTTCCAAAGGAAGAAATGGCCACATGGATATGGGGGCCCTCCTTCGTTACTTAGATAACCACCAGTGTGCTCATGCTTTTCGTGACTATTTTGGGATTGATGGGAAACTATGTGACACTGCTGCCTCTCACTGATCTCATGACCAACTACGTGAAGATTTTTATATACACATTTTGTGTCTTTGCTGATTAATGTCACAGATATTTTTTTGATCATCATGTTTTTTTTGCGTGGAAATGCATTTGTAATATTATCCTTCAAACTGAATCTAGTGAATCACTGCCAAGTATGACATGGGCATAGTGTTCTCATGGTAGTATTAAGTTATTACTTCTGTTACTGATGCCTTTCACTATGGGTTTTTGCATCTGAATAATATTTTGTAACGTACTGAAAAATAATCACTGAATCAACAGCAGAGTATTCAATACATGATTACCTACATTTTCTAAACTTAATATTTCTAAACGTTAAGTAGATAAATTCATAGTATTTAATAGTTTTCCAGTGTATGGCTAAAAATTTTCATGAAGCTTCATATAGAATGGCTGCAATAAATTGACCAGCTGTTCAACCCTTACCTGCTGGTGCCTAGGAGAGGATAACGTTTTCTGTGCTATGAGTAGCATCAGAATATTTGAAACTTCTCTGTACAGAGCTCTTTTTTGGGATGGAGTTACCCTGGTTTTCTTGTCCGTCCGATTTGGGACCCAACTCAACAGCGTGCCCAGCCATTACCCAAGCCACTGGACTAGATCCTTGAACCATGTCTTAGCATGAGTCCACAATCAACTTATTGGGTTACCAGTGTTTTTTTAAACCAAATATTGCATTTGATTTTCAATAATTTACTCCTCCAGAATTACTAACATTTTTTTAAGCATTGTGGAATTATAAATGGATTTCTAGTGTTGATAACAACAAAGTTAGTGAACACAAGA
Organism: Ischnura elegans; assembly: GCF_921293095.1. Taxonomy (NCBI): domain Eukaryota; kingdom Metazoa; phylum Arthropoda; class Insecta; order Odonata; family Coenagrionidae; genus Ischnura; species Ischnura elegans. The sequence continues at coordinate 58,498,990 of NC_060252.1, forward strand.
TACTATAAGTCCAGAAGACAGTTACTTGTAACCCTAAAATTTTGTTTTGAAACTATTTATGCACAGAACAAACGAAGAATTCATTTCAAAGTGTAAATAATTGTGGAATGCAACAAAATGTATCATTACAAAAACCACTGACAATATAACCACTTCACAATGGATTCCTTAAGTGTTGATCATCATAAATGAGTAGAAGGGTCGGGCTTAATTGCCGAGGAGTAGTATAAAGGTCTCTCTAAGCTGGGTCTCAGGCTACTATACATGATTTTTACTTACAGGTCTGTTTTACTGACTTTTTTTGTCCTGAAGGTATCAAGTGCATAAGGCGATAGAAAGCCTGTCGGAGTAACGCTCCAGGGAAATATACCTTACACAGCAATTGGGTTGGTAACTTCCCTTATTTAAGACATAGTCCACACACTTCTTTTACAAAAAAAAAAACACCAACGGGTTTAATGTCTCAAGTGACAATGCTGTATATTAAGTACCTTTCACTCGGCTCTGATCGGTGACTAGGCAACCTCTGAAAAAACTGCCACTGCCAGGATTTGAACCTGGGCTCATGGGTTGGCCAGCCAAAACACTAGCCACTGCATCAACCCACTCTCTCAGAAATTTTTCAATTGAACGAGAACATGATGACCAAAGCTAAGTTATTACTAATTAATGCCTAGCAGCACTGTGTGGACCTTGGTGGTAATATATTTTAAAGCGTATATTATTTATGATTTTTGTTGATATTTCCTCCTGAATTTGTGAACAAAATCAAAAATTATGATTTTAAGTATATGGTATGAGAAAGTTCATATCTTAAAACAGTAATTGAAGCATGCACGGTTGTTTAAATTTATAAAATTTGCAGTCTACAAAAATGTATCAATTTTTGGTGTAGCCCTAGAAGTTATTGTTACACACCGTAATTCCACAATAACCCTTTGTTGCAACTCTGGTTTCAGTACTGCCTTGAAATTATTATCCTTTATGAGCAAATTAATTCTAGTTCCATGCCTTCTCATCTTTGATTCTTATCCCTAAAATTATCAGAGGATCAGTACTTATGTACACGAGCTAATCATGAAAAACAACATCTAAGATGCAAGATTTGAAATAAGGGGATCATGAAGAGATCACCCATCCAGATTAGAAAGGCTTCAATGTTGGCCAGGTATGAAGGCAATACTATTTCCAATGAAGTATTAAAAATTTTAAAGCTTTTTACATCATACAGAGCACATTTCATTTTATTGGAATCAAATCATCCCAAATTTAATTTTAGCACGTAAAGTAGGAAAATCATCTAATTTCAACTGGTAGTGCTTATGTAATTACATATCATACGGTTAGGTTTCTAAAAAGTACTATCGTTTTCTTTATATGTAGACACCCATGAGCCCCACTCCACTGATGGGGTCGGGTTGGTAAAAACTTCGAATGTTGGCACATGAAACAACCTGCATCCTTTGCCTTCATGACGAAGATGGCCGCGGACAAAACCGGGCTACTGAAGCTGTAGTCAAACTCCAGGGGCAATTGGCCCAGTGGAATTAATATTAGCGGATGGCATGCACTGAGGAAAATCATGTCCATGCACCTGTTGAGGCAGCTGAGTGTTTTCTTTCCTGCTCCATGGCATGGTTTTTTCTCTTTAGATTCTTATTTGGATTCGCTGTTTATGTCTCATGAATACCAATGGATATGTCTTTTCCGTACAAGGTAGTGATGGTAAAGTTCTGGTGGGGTTAGAGTCCGAAGTTATGAAATTATTTAATTTTTTTCATTTCATGAGTTTCTCTAGTACATTCTATCCACTAATCTTAATTCCGATTGGGAATATTCCCCTGGAGTTAGATTGAGTTTCGGTAACTCAGTTGCATCAGTGTCCGTCCTTGTTGGCTATTGGTGCCATGAAGGCAAAGGATGCAGGTTGCTTCATACGCCAACCTTCCAAGTTTTTACCGCCCCAGCATCATCAGTTAAGGGGGACTCGTGGGTGTCTACATATTATTGAAAACCATAGTACATAGCCATCAGCGTATGTGCTACATAATTCATTTCCTAGTGTCAAATATTTTTTGCAAGGAAAATTAGGTGTGCGAGTGTATGTCATTCCAGCGAGCTTAGAAGAAAACAGGAAGTTTGAGGGTTTTAAAAACCTGAAACCACATGGATGAGCCACCACTGCCTAGAGTATGTCAAACCAGAAGAGACAGAACTAAAAATGGCAATCAAGTACGGCTGACTTGAATTATAATGCTGAATTTCAATTGTAGATGCTATTTTCAAGCTACATATGAATAAAATCCATTCAGTGAGCTTGACCCTGAATTCAATTATGTAGTTGAATTTCAACTAACTTGTTTCTATCAAACAAATACATCTAATTATTTAAAAAATATTGTCAATTCTTTGAAGCAGAGAGTTTATATCTGAATTAATCAAATACAAAAATTACTAGTACAGTGAGATTTCAGATCACTGGAAATGCAAGTCAAGTAACAACTATCCAGAGAGTGAAATTGTTCATTTGAAAAAGTTTTTCCTATCTCACGCTAAATGTGTTCTAAGTTGAGGAAAATACTTAAGGAAACCTACCTTGGTAGTCTCTTGTTATGGTGAGTTGCTCATCAGTTCCCCTTTTTCCTAAAGTGTGCTCATCCAAGTTGTGGATTTCTTTTATTTTTCCAACATATTTTTTCATGACCTCTTCAGCTCTATCAACCCACTCCTTAGTAAAAGCATCTGAAAGCCAAATGAAAAAAGATTATTGTCAGAACAGCATACATTTACTAAGTTTTACTCAGCAGGTCAAGAACATTTACTCTTAGGCAAGTGGTTACTTTAACCTTACTAAATGCGCACGAAGCATCCACACAAATGCATTATCAATTCATGTCCTATGAATTGATTTATAATCAAATTACGAGGGAAAGACCAGAGATTACATTTAATTCACAATGTGACACCCCCAAAGCAGGATCCTCTCATAAGAGGATCTCACCCTGCAGTTGATTAACCTCACTATAGTGAGAGGTGCCCATCATTAACAAACTGACCCATTACACCGAGTGAGAATTTTACACGCCAGTAGCAGAGTGAGGGGTTGGCACTATCCTCCCTTATCCAAAATCTGGCCATAGGGTTGAATCACTGAATAAATGATGGGGCATCGGGTGCATAATGTCAAGTAAATTCACCATACATCAAATAGAAGTCCCTTTCAACGTTTGAGGAGGTAACTGTGATAAAATTATACACACAAAAGAGCTATGACAAAAGGATTTAACAACAGATGATTAGAATATATCACTCAATGGATCCCAAAAAAATAACTGTAGACGGGGAAGAAAGGTTTAATATCAGCCATGAATGCCCAAATGCAAAACGTGCACCTCTACTAATAACACAATGAACAAGCTGCATTAATCTCGACCACACAGTCCCAACTTCAATCGCAGAATTAAAATCGGCGAATAGAAAGCTTGTCCGTTTATTGCATATTGATATGGTCATTCTAGAATACTATACAAGTTCACAGATAGCTAATCCTCAGTACCTACCGGGAGAGTTGAAGTCCACTTCACGGGAAAAAGCCTTCTCCAGAAAATCTGCGCTGGCTTCTAGAATATCGCCCATTCGATCGCAGAACACATTGTGACAACAAACAAAGGCTAAAATTAAGACTGGGGCCAAAGTAGAGAAGCCCATTTTAATGCTGAAAAGGAGTGCACATGAAATTAATAAAATCTCAAGCCTAAAACATACGATAAAATATTTTAATTCCACAAAATCATACGCATTCTAAATTCCTAAAGCACGAAAGAAGATATTCACTGTTGAGAATATTCAATAGGCCGTTTAGACCCATGAGTTCATTCTATAGCAAAACGGTTGACAAGTAATTACATTATGGCTTCGCGAATCGAATTACGATATATTTTTAGAGATATGATGACAGTGTATTGAAGCACGAAGTTCAGTAGAGTAAGACTAACTTTGTAGCGAGGAAAGGCTGATATATTTTCAATGGAGAAACTGGTAAAAAGTCAAGAGGATGACATGGTTACACTCACCACTATAATGAGCTCCTCACAATTCACGAATTGTACTTCACAAAACCAGTTGCATCTTAATACGAATTGAACTCCACTTGCTTCCGCGCACAAGATTTAAGGATGCAACAGGTGGCGCCACCAGCTTATTCGGAGAGAACCGAGAGAACCAATTTATTCAACTGATTCTTTCTGCGTGACTTTCTCGAAAATAGACTTAATTTTGACGCTTAATTTCCTTTTTAAATAGCTATAAACTTTAAAGGATACGAGAATAGCATAAAGAAATTGGCATCGAATGAAAAATGAGAGACAAAAAAACATCGAAATTAATGGCGTTACGTTTGAAAATAAGTTTTGGAGAAGAGTGTCTGTTTTTCGAAATTAGTTCCAAGTCTGATAATGTTAAGATCCTTTACACGGCAAGAAATACTGTATTCGTAAATTAGGAATAAAAATTAAGTCTCGTGATCGCTACCTCTTCATAGGTACTTCCTGTGCTTAGATGTAGTGTACACAGTCAGGGTTTAGTGGAAAGTGTAGAGATTTCCCTTGCGAGTGTTCATGCCGATGGGATCCCCCAAGGAGGATAGATTTACAACCTCCTTGGATCCCCCCATTAGCATGAACACTATCGCAAAATCCAAGTGACTATTATAGAGGCTCTATTTATAAATTCTTTTAGTCTTTAGGTTAGAATGTGATATTAAAAATAGTGCTTTGAGTTCTGTTGCAGATATTTTTGATATATTTATTCATGTTGTGAAAAACGCTGCATTAGATGAATATTGCCCCACAGTTGTACAGGACTTCTGTATTGCGTGAATATTAGTTAGGTTGAAAAATCAGTCTGTATATGTTCAAAGATATATGTTTGCAAAATATTAAAGATTTTCTTTTAAAAATTGTTCGAGTGCTTTTCATGAAATTTATTAAAAGAAAACATTTCTCGATTTTGGGCGAGTCATTATTTATGATTTTGCTGCGCAATAATAAACCTTGCACAGAATAATTATTAGAGACGGGATCCTAATTATGTATAGGATTATAGTCATGAAATGTCTTGGAAATATGTATTTGTGTTGTGTGTATCCTCATCATCTCGAAGAAGTGTTATCGTTAGAAACTTCCTGTGGCTATATTATTTTCCTTCAAACAATGGTACTATATATAATACTGTATAATTCTTTTAGCACGACATTTGAGTAGTATCTTCAAGAACTCATATTTTTCTTTATTTTTTTTAATTCCATTAATGGTCTCGCCGGCCTCGGTGGGGGCAGAGTGAAGTCCTCACCTGCCAAACGAGAGATTGTGGGTTATGTGTACGATATTTAAGAAAATTAAACTGGACACATAACCTATTGGCAGAGACAAATTAACTATAGTGTTAATCAGGAAAAAATAAGCTCTTAACATATGCAAACATGTCCGATCTGTGATGATTAAGATACGAGTACATCAAGTGAAAAGGATGTTAGGTTACCTACAGTCAAAGGAAACAAATACAATTGGTAATAAACAAATATATTTTAATAATTTTTACTCAAACTGACAGAAGAAAACCATTATTACATGCATATAGTGTTTACACAATGGGTTTTAAGGGATTTTCTGATTCCAGACATTTAATTTTTGCATACATAAAATAAAGAAAATTGTGATTGTTTCAAATCTCCTCTACATATTTTCATCCACCATCTTTTTCCCTTGTCTTCTCAATAGTAGGTAGGAAATGAAATCGCCCTCATTGTCTTGTTTGGTGTCTTCTCTAGCCGAGGCTCAAATCTTTCTGAAGTGAACAAATTTTCCTTGGTTTGGAATGAAAATACTGTAATACTTCTAATGGTTTTATTCTCCTCTACTTGGAGAGAACTTATTTCACTTTGGAAGAGAATAAAACTATGTGGAATATTCCAAAATTCCAATCCAATGAAAAATTCCATTTAGTAGTTTCCATAAAAACGTTTCATAGATTTTCCTTTATTTTTCTTTTAATTAACTACAGACACACTAGAGAGTTAGTTTCCCTCTCAGGAAAAATTCTCTGTGAACAGGAGCCAATTGAAAAGTTACCGTAGTTTCATCTATTAAATTGCGATGGCAAGCTGCTTATTAAGCCTCAAACTGGCCACTCTGCCATGGAAGATTGGTGAACATATTAAACTCTTAAACACAAATTTTTCAAACAATTTCTCAATCAGCATCTGATCTAATTCTCCGACTGGGCACCTATCCTATTTAACCCGGCGTTTCTTGCATGAGATTCCGCGATCGAGGTTACTCGCGTGGGGTACTCTTGACACCCCATAGAATATTTAAAAAAAAAATGGGTTAGACAATATTTTATTTGAAAAAATTACTAGGGTTAATGTATTTTCAAGGATAGCATAATTGAATCTACGATGGGTCGTCGCATAAAAGAGTAAACAATTTAACCATGGTAATTATCAGTGCCCAAATTTTAAACAATAGAGATGAATGAATGAAATTAGATTTTATAGTGGAGGAACCTAATAGAAGGGCAAAATTTGAGTAGGTCATTTAATCATCTGAAAGTACTTATTATGACTTAAATCAATTTTTACTTGCATTTTTAATGTTGAGGGAGAGCGTCATCCTCATGGCAGAGGTGACTCATATTTGCCCAGAAAAAGGATGCTTGATCATAGTTTTGACATGTCTGAAACAATGACCACTGTGATCTGGTTTTCCACCTGAGAAATTTTTGTTCAAACTTCCAATACAAACCTGAGATTATACTTGGGAGTGGTGTTCCCCTTAAAATTTATATCTGAATCCTCATCTGTCTCTCACGAAAATTACTTCCTCGGAATCTTCAATATGCACTATGAATGATGTTATCATGACATAAGCATGGTAGTCCTTTTCTGCCGCGTTCTCACATATTTTTCCCTAACTTATCAAAGATTAGTAGTCTAGGTTTCTAATAAATATAAACACATATTGAAATTTTTACACTTTATTTTCCTAGCCAGTGATCCTTAGAATTTTCCTTTCAATCCTTGCAAATATAAATCATATGGCTCGCACACATCCAATTATTGCACGAGCAACAGAACAATTTTGTTTTAATGTCTTTATTCCGCGGACATACAATGCATCAACCACTTTTTACTTTTCTTTGCTTCGTAGCACTTTCACATGTTGATAAGTCAGCGAAATAAGATCTTTCTTTTCAGTTCCTTTGGGATCATTGCCATTTCTGATCTTCTCCTTATAAATGACTTTACCAACTCCCACGCTATTTCTTGCGGGAATTTTGATCTATACATCTTGATTCCCGGATTTACGTTATTGTATATAACAAATGAGTTGATGCCTACCACATTTATCAAGAGGAAAAAAATCACCATTGGCCATCTATTTGAGTTTCTTGAATGATGTTACACACATCTCATCCACTGTGTCAACACCACCCTTAGTGGCGTTATGAAAAGATTATCTCCGGTTTCTTCTTGTCACCAGTTGAACTGTCTATGCTCATACTGCTATGCATCGTTGACAGCAAAATTACGTTTTTACCTTTTTCAGGAACATAAGATAGTCATGTTCTTTCTAAATCCAAAAAGGCTACTATTCACCTCCCTCTGTTATGTACAAACCATCTGTTGTGCCAATTCCCTTTTGTTTTTTTTCCGAGTTCCCACCAGTGTCAATTTACTTAGTAACATATATTCTGCCATGGGAACACTTGTAAAACCATGTCAACAGTGATACAATGAAATATAGGGTAGGGTGTTCAGAACACCCCACGCGAGTAATGCCGGGTTAATCATCTATCTCACAGCTGATTAAGTCATAGAAACGTGTTTTATGAAAGCTCTCATACATTATTATCACTTTTATTGCTAAAAGATCAGCCAGAAGGCAACATGGCATTTTGTCACCATGAGAATTCATCTAGTCCAAACCATTATTTCACTAGTTCTTCTTTTGTTGAGGAGGAAATAATTTATTTTGATTAATTATTTTATATTAGAAGAACTATTTAAGTGTTAAAAGATCAGAAAAAAGACTTGAGTGGAAAGCTGTCTATAAAATCTATCTTCGTATTGATGATTATTTCACTTTGCACACTATGTCCATAATTCTTTTTCATAAGAGTTTTGTTATGGAAATGATACAAGTGATAGTTAAATGGAGCCAGCTAATTTGCTCCCTTTCAATTGCATAAAACCTCACTTTCTGACCAGAAAATGCTGGCGAAACTGTTGTCTTTAGTCATGAAAGAATGCGGTAGAAACCCGGAGATAATGAGAGCAACTAATTAATAATATCATTAAATTATATAAATTATTGAATCATTCTGCGCATACATGAGAATTCAGAATAACTCCAGGTTTGACGACAATTTCAACAGGATTTGAACTACCTAAATCCTTCCCCCAAGCTGAAAGATAGCCTCTTCTCTCCAATGCGTAACTTGTCCCTGAAAATATCTCCGATGCATATTCTTTAGTTGCGTGAAAATTTCAATATGAAAACAAGCAAATTTCAGGAATTAATTTAACAATATGATTAAATGAGCGTGCAGCGCCTGCTCCCAGCGGGCTTCCCCCGCTCTTTTCAATGCAGGTCCACAGAGGGATAGGCGCGTTTCTAATTTTAAAATGTAGAAAAAAAAGGCTGGGTCTTATGTATAAATTTAATTGGGATGTTCCTGTACAAATTGAGGTCAGAGGACCTCTTTAAACACAACATTGGAAGTAATTACACTATCCTCTGTTAAATGCACATGATGACTCATACTTACGTATCAACAGGAGACTTGAATGTGGAATCAGCGGCATTTTGATAAAAGTTATTTAAAGAATGCGAGATATTGTTGCAAATGAACAAATGTATCAGTTTGTGCACCATTAACGTCAGGAATATTTATAGGTTTTTTTTAAATTATTTAAAAACCAATTTTAGAAAACAATAGCAATATTTAGGAAGTAAGATATGCCGTCGCATGTTCTCGGATAAATTCTGTGCATTTTGGTACCTCATTTGTAGAGTTAGGTTGCATATAAGTTGAGAAAAAGGTATCTATACAGTAGAAATAATATAGAAGACGAGCATGATGCGCCCGCTCCCAGTGGGCTTCCCCTGCTCTTTTCTTTTCAATGCAGGTCCACAGTGGGATAGGCACGTTTCTAATTTTAAAATGTAGAAAAAAAAGACAGGGTCTTATGTACAAATTTAATTGGAATTTTCATGCACAAATTGAGGTCAGAGGACCTCTTTAAACACAAAATTGGAATTAATTACACTATCCTCTGTTAATATGTACTTGTTTAATGTTTTCCTTAATATTTACAAAAATATTATGAAAAGATCTTACCCTAGAGAATGGTACATAAAGTTGGCCATGAGAGAATACAGGGTCAGGTAGGAATAAGCCAGCTCTTTACAAAGTCTGACCCTGAGCCTTGTTAATAGTCATCGCATAGGAAACCTTAATGGGAAATTGTCTGCGAGTCAAATAAAAAAGGCATGGTGGGATCTGACGGCGTTAACTGTATTCTTGGGATGAGGACAATCTTGCCGGAATCGATTATTATTTGTTTTTATCAATTTTTTAGAAATTTTTTATAACCAATTTTAGGAAACAATAGCAATATTTAGGAAGTAAGGTATGCCGTCGCATGATCTCTGATAAATTCTGTGCATTTTGGTACCTCATTTGTAGAGTTTGGTTGCGTATAAATTGAGAAAAAGGTATCTATACAGTAGAAATAATATAGAGGATAATCAATTCCCTATTTACTATCATAACTGTGCAAAAGATAATTGAATTGGTACGTTCATTTGAGTACCTCTGGTGAAGAATTCTGTTGTAGTTGGCAGAGGCAGCAGGCTTTGAAATAGAGACAGGCAGCAGTTTTCTCGGTTGATTTGGATAGTAGCTGAACTTTCTAAATACTTTCAGAAATTATTTTTCCTTTCTTGTATGATGTTATAAAATAAATGACATAATATTAATCAAGGATGCCGACTTACAAAAAATATTGGGGGGGCCCAAACCGGGGATCTTGCCCCGGGAAATTTTATAACTAGTGAGTTTTAAGTTTTCTAAGCATTTTAGAAGAGTTAAATGACCAACATGAGAACCCTGATAACTCGAATCTCGATATCTGGACACTCCGGGGAAAATCGACAAGCCTGACACATTTTCTCCTCACACCCATAACGAATTTTTGAGGGGGCTCAGGCCCCCTCAGGCCCCATAGAGTCGGCGCCACTGATATTACTGCAAGTAGGCTTTGTTTGAAGCTCAATTCACAGTTTACCAGAGCAGGACCACTTATAGCATAAACTTGTGGCCACCTCAACTATGTTATATAAGGGCTCCACTGTATAGGTACAACATAATATGTATATATGATTCAGATCCAAATATTTTACCATAACCAAAACACGATTATTATTAAAATTTGAGTATTAATAAAAAAATAATTAAAAGGAATAATTAAAAAGGAGATCAACAAATAAGATATTAATGAAGATAAAAAAATGAGGAGTTTAGTGAGAGTTATGTAGTTATGTAATCAATAAAAATCACATCTAATATAAAACATATAGGTACGTAAAAGAAAAGTGGGAGTCCATGGCTAGCCAACATTCTCATTGTATAATGCATAATTCTTGAATAAACAATCAAACTAAAATAGCTCTTGATGGCAGCTATGTACCTTCGCAAATAGGTATGTCTCTTAACAGTATGGATGATGGTAGATAAGAGGATGATTTTAAAAAGATACATAATAGAATCAATTCAGGAATTGAACTCACTGCATGTAACGGTTTCATTCTTGGTTTATGTAGGAATAGAAATACATACATATATAACATAAGGTATAGTAACAACTTTTTATTGATTACAATTTTGCAAGTAGAAACAGCAGCAATCTGAGAAAGCAGCACATTGATCTGATTTACGTACTGACTGATGCATTACCACGTATGTACTAACATGCATGACTTGTGATGTTTATATACATATGATATGAATTCAGGGTTTTGTGTACACGAGCAATTGAAAGAAGTAAAAAGAGAAGTAAATTTTGAGGGAGTACCTCAATCATTTGCTAGCTATGGTAGCAATGGCATAAAGTCCTCATCTGCCTACCCAGAGGTTGTGGGTTTGAGTCCCACCTGAGTGAGTTTTCCCCCTCTAGGGCTTGGATGTATGAGTCCATCTACTAAATTGCCGGAGAGGACTTCAAAGTCCTCAATTCAGTTGATTAATAAAGGTGATATTATTATTCTATTTACATATTTCACTACATGTTAGCCATTAAAATTCATTCAATGATTAAAAACATCATTTCCCAAAAACATAGAAAACTTATTTTTCAAATAAGTCAAACACAAAGTAACACATACTTCTGCTCATAATCAGTCAGTTGTGGGCTAAGATTATAACTTAGCTGGGAGGAAGAATATGAATAGGTAAGATATTTTACGCAATGAGTGTAGTGGATAAGGCATTGTTATAGCAAAAACATCTTTCACGCTAATAGAGAAGATTCTGATAATAGGTGATCACTTACTACTTAACTGAAAAAATATTATCACAACAAGTTTTTCGTAATAAAAATAGATCCACAATGCTATGAATCTATATAGGATAATACATATGTCGTAAACAGAATTTTGGAACAACATATAAAAATATCTTATCCTTAAATAACAGTTTAAAATGGACGGAATATATGTTTAGAATCTTAAATACCTCTTCATAAATTGACATAGACCAAACATGAGAATATAATCAGCTCATCACTCATATCAATAGTAAAACTCACAAGTTGATTTGACATAGATCTCCACTTTCATTTTTCCTTTAATCGGGCATGAAGTTCTTTGTTCTCCATCTTGAGTTTATCAACTTCTCCATGCAGCTCTCTTATTCGCTTTCCCAATTTAAAAGCTAAATCATTAGCTTCCTTTTTCCACCTTAAAGAAAGAAGTAAAATGTGTTAACTGACATTTATTTTTACATGGATTTCAAGGAAGCAATATGTGCACGTTGCATTCATTATATTAGTAAAATACTTAAATATATATGTAAATATATTACAGATTTTTTCAAACATAATAACGCCAATAATTTCATCTAAATGGCTTCCGGAACCATTAAAAATCTATGATTGCAAAGTCTAGGTCCGATTCTTTACTGAGCAAAAATGTACTTACAAGGAAGAAATTAAAAGCTTTCCAAAAAAAAAAAAAAAATTAGCATATAACACATATTATTAATTCTTTCAGCACACATATTTTAATTCCTCTTCATGACACACATAAACTTTGTTCTATTAGCCCAAGGAATACAAAAAATAGGATTTCAAGAGCTAAACTCATTTACTCCCTAATGCTAAAGGCCGGGATCACTCAATGCCTCAACTTATTTAATGAGTTAACTTTGAAATTAGGAAATACTAATGGCTATAATAACCCAGCTCTAAGGGAAGCCAGCCAACATACTGAAGAAGAGAAAAATGTGAATATGTCAATATAAAAAAAAAATGCATAAATGAGTTTTCACAAAATGTTAATTATGGTGGATAGGTAGAGGCATAGGCGGATCTAGGGGGGGGGGGGGGTAGGGAGGGGGGGTACACATGGCTACGTGCCCCCCCCCCCCCAACCCTTAAATAATATGCGAGATTTTTAACATGGTCCCATTATCATTGCGTACATTTTGTACTATGAGGTATCCTTGCACCCCCCCAGAACAAAATCCTGTATACGGCCTTGCTTGTGCCCCCCCGGAAAGAAATTCTGGATCTGCCCCTGAGTAGATGGAAGGTATCCTGATGTATCCATAATGAAAAAAAATTCTATTACTTATTTTATGAGATAGAATATTTCATTAAGAATTATTAAAATATTGTTAAATATTGAAATTCCATAGAATTCATTCATATGCTATTTAACATCTCATTCAAAGACTGATCTTGAAAAGGAAAAAAAACCTGAATTCACAACTATGCAAAAGTATAATCTACCTGGAAACTACCATTACAACCAATTGGCGAGGGACACTTTGTAAGAATTTCTTGATAGTTGAAAAGTAGATACCAGTTGTTTCAGAATAAAAGAATGATACAGTTTACAAATACTTACTTCTGCTTCATTTCAAGTTGAGCTCCAATTATTTCATGAAGGTCAGATGGCTTCATCATGTTCGATGGTAAGTACACTATTTTTGGCTTCTGGACTTCAGCAGGAATTTCATTGCCACTGTGAATTAAAAAATGCAAACCATAAAAAATTGATGGAAAAGTAATAGATAAAAATAATATTTTATCACTTTTAATAATTAACCCAATCAAAAGAAGAAAAAATTTAGGGGAAGCAGCACGGTGGCTTTCCAAACAGGTGAAACAATGGACTTCCCCATTCCTCTCTACTTCCACTGCTTAATGTTAGAGGAATGCCAATGTAGATTCTCATACTCCTGCGCTGCTTCTGTTTCAGTCAAAACATATACATATAGAGTAGAGATGGGTCGAATAGTAGATTTCTCGAACTCGAATATCGAATTCGAATATTAAATCATTGCTCGAATATTCTAATACCTCGAATTTCGAATACCTCGAATACTAAACGATGAATGCTGGAGTGTTTGACTCGGTTGCCTATGCAGCAGGCAACACAAGATTTGGGGAGTAATTTTGATTTCCTTTAAAGGATTCAAACTGGAATTTAGATGATTAATGGAATATTTTAATTTTATGGAAACAATTGGGCATATAATTAATTCAACTATCATCACTTTACCCCCGCTCCTGCTGCCAAGTGCTAGAGCTGACAATCTGAGGCATTTTGTAGAATACAAGCTCTTCTCCTCCGGATTTTCTTCAATTATTTTCAGTCCATCTTTGGGAGTTCTCACGAGATAAGACGATGACTTGGAATTGCTATCAGGGAGAAACCAAATATCCTGAGAAAATATCCCTTGGTCTGGGACTGTAACAATAAAGATTTATTGCACCACTCATAAATTGTCACTTGATGTCTATTTTCGGAAAAAATACCGCATCAACTTCCGAGAAGCTCTGCTGCTCATATCGAGTCTCGCCAGAATGCCAAGTCTCCGTCCTATTTTGACATTTATTTCCTCGCGTAAAATGCTTAAAGAAAGTCAGAAATGCGTCGCGTTTGGTCTTTCTCTTTTATAAATTACACGCACATTACTAATATTTCAATCCAACGAAGGTGTAATATCAACTGCCGAAAGTCATTGTTAGACACCTTTTGGGCTATAATAGGTGATTCATGCAGCAGTTGACCTCCAGAAACTGGAAACTTAGAAGCAGGTAGGCTGAAAAAGGTCAGTGAGTGAGAAAAAGGGGGGGGCGCGAAACACATTTCTTTTGTTCTCGTGTAACTTGATATTTTTTCGAAGCTAAGGTCTTCGTAATATGATCCCTGCGCGAGCTGGGACCTTTTTTTTATTTCGGAGAAGAGGAAAGCCTCATAGGGGGGGCTAGTGCTGAATGGAGGGGGATAGCGGATCTTGGGAAATGCGCTAATGTAACTATCCCACAGTACTCATGCAGCAGTTGACCTCCAGAAATGGGGAACTTCGAAGCAGGTAGGCAGAAAAAGGTCAGTGGGGGAGAAAAGGGGGGCGTGAGACACGTCTTTATTGTTCTCGTATAACTTGATATTTTTTCCGAAGCTAAGGTCTTCGTAATACGATCTCTGCGTGAGCGAGGACCTTTTGTTTGATTTCGGAGAAGAGGAAAGCGTCAGAGTGGGTGATGCGAGTGCTGAATGGAGGGGGATAGCAGATCGTGGGAAATGCACCAATGTTACTATCCCGCGGCACTGAGTTTCTCCCTATGGTAGTTTCATCTCCTGGAAAAGATTCAAACTAAGTGCCAGTCCTTATTAGCCATAAATGACACATGGTAAACACTTCGTCTCATTTATACGAAACCTGCGCGAGCTGGGGCCTTTTGTTTGATTTCGAAGAGGAGGAAAGTGTCGGAGGAGGGGCCGAGGGCTGATGGATGGAGGGGGCAGCGGATTTTGGGAATTGTGCTACACAGTTACTATCCCACGGCACTGAGATTTTCCTGGTGGGGGAAACCGGGGATTTTCGGATTTTTTCATCTGGATCAATTTAGGTTCCCCACGTCGAACTCTTTTCACCGCTCTAACCCGCGAATTTGATGTAGTTTGTCAACTTGCCTAAAACGGTGCTGAACACACAAAAAGACTAGAGTTCTCTACATTTCTCTCTACGAGTCAACTACCAACGACATGCGTGCGACAGTGTACGACGCGTAATTCAAAGTATTCGAGGTATTCGAGGCGGTACTTTTCGCATAACTATTCGAGACCTCGAATATCGAATACTTTCTAGTATTCAAGGTATTCGAGTATCCGCGGATACTATTCGCACATCTCTAATATAGAGGCATTAATGGGAGTCTGGAGGCTGTGATGAAAAAAATGATTTTGATTAAAATCGATAATTGAGTTATAATAAGTGAAGATCGAGGTAATCAAGATAAAGCCGTGATATTCAAGTTTTGCTCTAAACTTGATTTTTCATCTTTGATCTTCAACATTTTATTTGATCTCAGCAGAGTCACTCCTGGCCTATTTCTCTCCAAAGCCAGAAAAATAGGAAAGGTACGACCTCAATCATTTAGAAAGCATATCAAACAGCTGATCTTTCAAAAAAATTTTCGGGAAGCCTAATGATACCAAGCGGTGACCCCAAAACTTTAATGTGCGTGCATGTGTAAATTTTGCTATTAATGGTTCAAGTATTTATTCTCAGTAGATTACCTACTCAATTGTGTATTTCGAGTGATTTTTGAATGAATAACAAACATGTTTTTACAGAAATTGCTTTTTTTAATAAATAGTTGATTTTAATTAATCCATCTTTTGATCCAAATTTTGATTTTTGCTGAAAAGTCGAGCTTTATATTTCAATTAAAATAAATGATTGCTCAAAAACTCGATTACGACTGACATTTTTCCATCACTATCTAGAGGAGAGTGTTTCAGTATGCTGTGAGATGAATGCTTATAAAAAAAAAGAAATGCACATGTCTTTCTATGATATGCGTAAAGCATGCTCACCACCAACCCTTTCCACTGTCAGAGGACCTGCTCTTTGCTCCACTGAGGCTTGCCTCTTACTCCTCCCCCACCACCACTCTCCCTCCTTCCCCAACTAAGGGTAACAGCACTGCTCTCAACCACTGCCTCATGTACAGGGGGCTCTGGACCAAAAAACATTAGATGGGAATAGAGTTCTAGCAGCCACTACAATGAGCACATCCTTAGTGCAGCAACATCAACACCCCAGAATTTTTGACGAGGATTCTATGTGAATGTGCTTAATAACAATAAACACATTTGTTTATTAATCCTATCTTGTAATGAAATACCCAATTCCTTCCTAATGAATCAAGATGTGGTAGCAGATGGCGGAAGGCAGCCCCTTAGCTGACAACAATTGAGAAGGTATCCTCTATTAGAATCCCTCCCAAATCACCAAATAGACCCTGAGGGGAGTAGAGGAGGAGTTACACTGACGTCAGGAAGAAAGATTACCAAATTTGAGGGGGCCCATTTTTTGATGCCTGCTTCTCTCTCCCACAGTTGTACCCCTGCTTTAAATAAACATAAGTTAACATTGAGGGGATTGAAAAAATCACCGCCATGCAGCTCTTATATTACTCTTCAACATGGAGGAAACAAGCAGGCTCATAGATTGGTAGGACACTCAAGCTAAACAAATTTGACAATGAAGTTGTGAAAACAACAAGCAAGTTGTGATTATACCAGGTAAATTCCAATCAAATGCTCATCTCTACACAAAATGTATGCTTGGCTAAACAGACACCATCTGATAACTTTATTTCACCACAGAATGCCAAAATAAACCACAAATTAATACCACACCATTTCTACTAACATCCCTTATCGTGATATCATCAGCAGCAATTGTGGAGAGGAGACAGCAATTAAGTTGCAAACATTCTCACTTCATAAAAATGAAGCTCTAAAGTTGCAAATGAAATACTGGTGAATAAATTGCTAGTGATTACTGACTTAAGATCTATTAATTTATCAAAAAAGTTTACCTTCCAAAAACTTTATTATCTGCAGCAGAGATATTCTCAAGCCTTGTTATCTGTTCTCTTAGCTCTTGAGCCAGTTGCTTTGTTACAGAATGTTTCCTGACAGTTTCTTGTTCAGATTTCACGGGCATTGAAGCGCCAAGTAAATGGTGTTGTCCTGTAATGTCACCTAATCTGAAATATAGAACAACCGTTGTAAAGAAAAACAATGAGACTGAAAAAAAATTGTATGAAATATTAAGATTAAACCAATGAAATCAGTACCTATCCAATATCATAGAACTATTGAAAATGTATTGAAATACTAAGTCATAAAAGTAGGGATAAGTAGGAAAACCATTTAGGTTCATGGATGGATGAAAAAAATTTCACCCCAGCATTAGTGAGAGGTAAATCTACAAAAGAGTATGCTGTGGAAATATTGTAATGGTTCAAGCCCCATTACAGTGCATTTCTACTCGGCGCATTTTCTTCCCTACCAGTTTACCCGCTCGTTCCACGACCTTTCCCAAAACCCCACCCCCAGACCATGGCCCGTGGAGGAAGGCGTGGATGAGTAAGAGGGGATGAATGTGTTTTCGCCGATTTTTGTATGGTTGTGTGTGAGTGTGTGTGTGTGGGAGGAGGGGAGCTCGGGTTTTTCCCGGAGTGAGTGGCGTATTACTCCTCCCTCCCTTCATTGTGCATTACCCCCACCCCAAGTTGAGGTATGATAAAAGGTGGTGCGCGTAAGAGAACCAAGAGAATTCCTAAGTGACTGTCGGGCGGAGCCTATGCCCAAAATCAGTGCGACGCACGGCAGGAGGAGACAAGGGGCCCAAGTGTTTCCAGAAAGATTGATCTGGAAGAAGAATTCCCCCCCCCGTCCGAAGGAGCAAAGGACCAGCTGAAGAGGACGCATTATCTCCGTTCCGGATGCAGCTTCCTCCAACAAGGGAGAAAGGAGTGCAGTAAATGGAACGAGAGAGTGTTGGATCCAACCTGGTCCAGACTCGGACTACGATAAAGTAAGATTGCAGCTATCCCCCCCCCCCCCCCAAAGCCCCCTTGTGTCTCCTGCCAAGCCAAGTTAAGACAAACAGTCACGGAACGCACCCGTTACATTAGTGAAAGTGAAATCAGTCACCAAGTACAATTAACGTTCGCACCCCAAATTTACATTCGACGGGATGGACTATCATTTACCTCCCCAGTCAAGAAATCATTGAATTTGTATCATATTTACGTGTTCACCACCGAACTTTACTTTGTTATCATCATTTTCTATATTGATTTTCATCTAGAAACCAAGTTATATTGTTTTTTATTTTAATTTATCATCGATGTTTCATAAGTGGTTTTCACCAATTCATATTTCATTAGCGTATAAGAGGGTTCCTTTTGTTTTTTTTTGTCATATGCAACCTTATTTGTGTGAATTATATTTTGTTTAATTGAGAGTGTTTGAGAGAGTGTTTTTGTTCTGATTCCTCCACGGGTCACCCCATTGAAAATATCCTTCGTCCTTCCTTTCGCCCCGCCTGATTTCCTTCCCGTAAATGCGTGTTGGACGAGTGCATCAGCGCCCGAATGTCACCCATCAGTTTGAATCGGGAACCCCCCACCCGCAATCATCTTCACAGAAGGGGAATATTTTTTTATTTTATGTGAATTACGAGAAGTGAGTGGCATAGTTTTGTCCCGTAGGTCCCATGCGGGAGGGATCTTCGCGGATTTGTATTTTTTTTATTTTTGTGCGACGTCCCCCCCCGGTTCTATTGAGGTATCCGGGCGAGTCGGGGGTGGGATGCCACAATATATTATTACTCCCAACACAGAAGGACTTTGTCATTCTGTATAACTGCTTCTTCCTTCCAATACAAGTAATTTGCCATTGACGTATAGCAGCAATATTTACTTCTATGATACAAGAAAATAAAAAAATCAATGATAAAGTCATCAAATATTTCTATTGCATAAGATGGCCCAAAGTCTATGTGTACAAAATTATATGACAACCTGCCTGAATGTATTATAAAAAACAATTTACCTATATTGAATAAAACGGCCCGTGAATTTCTTACTGTTACATATTTCAGTAGGGTCAGAGAATACCTGACAACAAATTTTTAATATTACTTTTTCCAATTTTCTACCCTTCACCAAATTCTATTCGCAACATGTCCTATACATTGCCTGTATATTTTTTGTTCATTGAGTCTCTCAGATGAATTAAATATTGCTGTTATTATTAATCTAACACATTTAGTATAGGTGGGGTAGTTCCTTTCCCTGGGGTATCTTGCATTGTGAGGATTTATGTTTAAGGGTGTTCATTGCCTTTGACCTAGATTTGAACCAAGCAACCTCCCCTCAGTAAATGTGAGCTCTGACCAATAGGTCGTCACACTATCTCCAAGTAAGCAGCTTATCTGATGGGTTTCTTACAGAGGTACAGGGATAGAATGAAAAACCCACAGAAATTTACATGTAAATCAACAGAGATGAACTATTTCAATCCCTTACTTTCTAGTGTAAGAATAAACACAAGAACACAGCAATTGCATACACAGGAAAAAAATGAAACAAAATCCCCAGGTAGTTTTCATCTTCACAAACTATTAATGCTACTTCTGCAAATAGAAGTTGCGTAGAAAGGACAACAAAAGATTTGTGGCAAATGAAATGTAGTAACTGATTACATATGATATTTCCATGCACAAATGCTCGCAAAAAGTGTGATAGTCTTATGTTACAACTAATTACCTCAATTGTAAAAAAATATAATGAAATATAACAGGAAAAAATATGCATCACAAACATACCTTCTAGTGAGCAACATCATTTCACCCTCCAGTCTCTTTCTCCCTTCCCTCTCCATTGACAGCTCTTGCTGAAGTAACCTAACCTGTTGCTCATAAAGACCAGCTGCTGGGCTAGTATCACCAGAGGCCGAGGTTTCCTTGACTCCTTTATCCACCAATCTTTCCAAACGCTTTTCCAGATATTTACTTCTCTTCTTACAGTCCTCACAATCTTGCCTTAACCTCTCACTTTCCTGCAAATGACATATTATTCCAGTCACCCACTAGCATTATGAATGTCAATGTCCGTAGGCCATGTAATGTCACAGTTAAATGCTATTCCTTGGATAGATGCAATAAGGTCACTTTCCACTTCGGAGACCAAATTGGTTATCAAATGTCACATATAAAATTTCAAGATAATTTAACAGTTTACATGGAGGGGGAGTGCATTTCAGAGGGAAGGGTTATTTGGAGAATTTGTACCTTAGAATGTAACTCCCAAAAACTTTGCCAGAGGGGAGAGAGAGGTGATTTGAAGTCATTAACCTATGCTCCCATCAGCCTTGATTAGCTGGATGGAGCTCCCTGATGTTCATTCCAGCATTATCTTTAACACAACTACAAAAAAGAACACCAATTGGCATTTTGCAGTCTGACTCTCGGAGCAACATGAGATATTGTAATAAACTTGGTCCTTTAATTACCTATATCGGCATCATACATACTAATGGATAATTTAAGGGATGGATATCTTTGTCTATTCATGTCAAAATTGCTTTTACTTTAATCTAAATCATCCGGAAGTGATAATGCAATGGCAAAATATTTTACAAAACACTTCCTTTGGTTACAATCATGCACCATTCAGCAAAAATATTATATTTCTGTATTTTGAATTTACATTAACATATAAATTACCATAATACATATTGATGCTTAAATTTTGTTTAAAAGATATTAATGGTATTAAAAATAAAATAAAATTTTTCTGTAACTCCTTAGAGAATCATACCAATTTTCCATGCTCGATTTCCAACTTCTACCTAATTTCCAGTTGGAAATTAATTATTTCCCTGACTTAATATCAATGGTATGGCACTCATAGACCACAACTTAGTAAAATGATGTAGAAAAATGCAGTAAGATACGTAGTGGAATAGAATTTATTTATTCAAGGAGTGTTACAAATTCCAGTGGAAATTCAAAAGCAACACAAAATGCAAATCTAAGCAGCCTTAGCTTAAAAATCTGAGATCATGAAAAATCACATGTATCATCAGAAAAAAAGAGGAGTTGCTAACTTGTACGGCAATTCTCATTTGATAAACTGTGAGAACAAGGGGAAAATTTCACTTTCATAAATATGTTAGAAAATAAATAAAGTAAAAGTAAAAATTAACTACTTTATGTCACATTTAAAACACATGCATGCAATGACCATTGCATCATATGTTGCTACCTTTCATGGTTAAAAAGATCAACTCCGTAACATTAGGTTGTCATTCTTTTAAGATTATGAAGTAAATTGTTTGGCAAAATCTTTCATTTTGAATGCATCCCAGCAGTGGTGAATTGAGGAGAGGGGGCGACTTCCCCAGCAATTCCTTGAAAAATTTAACACCCTGAAACGTTATTAACAGCTGCCAAAAAATAATGGCCTCCATCGAAGCCTACATCCTTGAGTCACTTAATTACATCTTATGTTTATTTCTATTGAACACATGAGAGAAAAGTTAGCCAAAAAAAATAAAATAAAAAATATTGATGATTAGGAAGATATGGGTGAAGATGAATACACCAACCTTTTCCTTGAGTTCCATTTCTCCAACAATTTTTTGAATTCTTAAGTTGAACTGTTGCTTTACAATATCTACTTCTTCTTTTACCCGAATCCCTGCATCTTCAATCAAATCTGCCATAGCTTTTTTCATTTGGATCACCTCCTCTGTAGGGAAAACATACATTTCAAGTTTCTATGGAAAACGGAACAAAAACTTGAAGGACTCAAATTAGAAACAAATACAGCACACTCCTGATTAACCAGGCTAATGATGGGGATAGACGGCACAAATAATCGGAAAACACAGATAACCCAAACTTTCACATTAATGTCTTGTAATGTTCATAATTTACGTATAACAAAAAATATATTATTATCTATGCAGTTATTCTGTTATTTTAGAGTGCTTCCCTGACTCATTGCGGGCTTTCTTTGCCAGTCCGCGATCTTTTTAGCGGCGATAACATGGTTGTACTCGTACTGATAATCCTCCATGAAAGGCCTGGTTTCAAAAACCACAATTCCGTGGCTTTGTGATCACGGATACAGAAAAGTGGTTTGCATGAATGCTTCAAAACCACTCCTCGAAGTCGGAAACTACACTGTCAGGCACCACTTGTGCGAGAGGCACCGTTGTTGCCTCTCGCACAAGTTGCCAGGGTTGCAACTGCTGCGGCACGTGTATCCGTGATCACGGAGCGCAGTTGCGCACTGCGAGGATTGGAAAACAGGACCTTGGTGCTCCCGTGAGCGCAGCTAGCACGCGATTGCTTCTATTTTACAAAGGGGATTCTAACAGAAATAATAAGCCCAGTGTATCCTAGCATTAATGCAGTAATTACAGTGATTTTGCATCTGATTTTATTTTTTAAAATAAACATCGCGGAAAATACTGAGCGAGAGTGAAAATAATGCACGAATAATCTGCAACATGGATATACCAAAGCCGGATGATCGGGAGCCTGCTGTATCTAACTTCCTTACCATGAGCAATTTCTTGTTGCATGACAGCAGCATCCTTTTCTCTTACAGCTGCATCACTTAATTTGAGTGCCTCTTCAATTTGCAATAATGCTAACTCCTCTTTCTTATGAGCTGCCTCCAATAATTCTGTGGCCTTATGTTTGAAATGTTTGAGTTCAGCAATGTCCCTCAGATATGCAGCTTCATTCTTTTCAGCTATCTCCTCCCTCACTTTGGCTTCATCAATTCTGTCTTGTAATGTTTGAAACTTCCCTTCGGCCCTCTCTGCATGTAAAGTCATCAAAGCTTCCTGCTTTTCTTTTTCTTTTACAAGCATTGCCTGTAAAGACTTGAGCCGAGCCTCCAAGATATGGATCACATTCGAATATTCAGCCTGGAGCTACAAAAAGATGAATTGATAATGAATTGCCATAACCACATAAATATTTACACACACCATTCTATCTCACAAGGACAGAATTAATTTTGAAACTTCATTAGTTTGGAGACATTAAAAAAATAGATACATGCAAATGATTCCTGGCTATGCTAATAGCTTAGCATAGTCCACACAAGCTTTCCATTTTCAATGTAATTGAGCAGTGACCTTTTTTGGACAACAGTAAAATTTATGCTTGGTGATGTTCATGCATAGACACTTGTTCTTATATTCGATAATTATTAAATTACTATTCTAATATACAATGTGCAAATATTTTCATAGTAAAAAATAATAATAATTAGCACATTATCACTAACATATTTGTATTGGTATTCAACAGCCACACATGGTTGCCATAGTTAATCATCACTATACATGAAATGTAGGTAAGGGGTCATTCCATGTCAGTTCACCCAGGCATTTGCTCATTTTGAAGCATAGTGGAGACACTAACCTTTTTTAATGTTGAAGTTCACAATGAGCAGCTTCGCCTAACTCATAGCACACACAATTAATGTACAGGTAAAAATACACTAATCGTACACACAGAATAAACTTGGACACCCATGGAGCATCTTCACACAAGAAGATTTGGCAGAAGACTAAAAGTGGTACCCTAGAATCTATTTTGATTTATCATGCCCTCACTATGATACATTGTAACATTTTATTCTTCCTAATGTAGAGGTTGCACTTAATTCTCTTATACCTTGGGGAGATGGAATAACACTGAGAAGTGAGGCTGAATAGGTGGGATTGTATTACATTCTCAAGTTTGTCATGTAATACAATCATATGTGAGGCAGGGGAGAAAACAATGTGGCACATAATGTCAGCATTATCTCTCCCAGTGAAATAGAAATTTAATACTCCAGTTGCCATCAAGGAATGTGGATATTGGTGACAACCTGCTGCATATCTATAAGTAATACCATTTGCTCTGTCAGCTCTTCCATCACTAAGGGATTGGAAGACCGTACTTCTTCTGTGAAAGTGAGGCTAACTTTGTACAACTCCAGTTCAGCGGGACTCATTTAATCACTTTTTCACAGATCTTAACAAACTTGAACATTGCATGTGCTTATGAAGACCACTGGTTTTTTGGATTAGTGATTTCTAAACACGAGGAAGAACATGATGTGAAAGTGAAATTTATGCACCCATATGGAAAATCCCCATGCGATGGAATTGGTGGTGTTGTAAAGCGTTTAGTTGCCCGAGAGAGCCTCCAGAGATGTTCGGGAGATGCCTTAAACACATTAAAGTGTATTATTTAAATAATTTTATTTAAATTAGTATTTCCATTTATCCTCTTTATGCACAGTAAGAGTCTAATGTATGTTGATACCAATTTTTCCATATGCTAAACACTTGAAAAATGGGTAAATTCCAGGAAAAAGCATCATTTCACATTTCTGAGCCATTTGGACTCTTTTCCCCTCAGCTGCCACAAGCCAAGTATTGTTATTTAAAAAAATTGTATGAACAAGAGCCACATTCACTAGACTACATGTTTGGTCTTAGATTTACTGACCAATATTTCAAATATATCCTCATGAAGGTATGGATACACTTATACTTATTATCTTACAGTACGTGTCCAAAAACCCTCTCATGGGGGCAGAAAAAAAAGTAAAACCTGAAATACTCATAGTGGCAGTCAAAACACCACCATTTTTATTTCACAGTATATTGGAGCACATATTAACCTTCAATTTAAAAAAAAATTGGATGAGTTAACTGCTCTGCCTTTTGGTGATAATTCTGAAAATATGAAGTAATGTTTTTGAGCTAAAAAAATCGGTTAATTAACAACTGTTGACAGCATTTTGGCTAACATAACAATGCAAGGGGAATAAAAGACATTACTATGGAAGCTATGTACTTGGTTAGACAAGGGGTCAAAATTTCATTCAAATATGTTATGTGGTTTCTGAGTTATGAATTTTTACCCTGTGCCCTGCACTCTGGAATTTGACTCCCACTAGCGCCACTTCTGAGCAAATATCTCAAACTTTGACTCCTCATATCTTGCCAACTATGAGAGTGAGAGAGGAAATATTTTACATGGGTCATTAGATAGGTGATAGTAGCTAGTGACAAAAATTTCATTAAAATCCAAGTCGGTGGGTGTCATATTGAAAATTTCTGGGTGATTTGACGTGGAATGACCCTATGGCCAAATCATTATAGATAGGTACTTCATATATTTTTATTGCAACCTAGGCATAATTCATTATTTTATTTTCCTTCAATATCATTCCATTTGATATGCCTCGCAAGCATCACTTCAGAAAGTTTTTGCTGATTGAGGCAGCACTAATCTTTTTCAATCAATAACTGGAAATGATAACTCATACCCTGATTTGAATACATATAAATTTAGAACAACATTCTATTCCCTGTGACCTCGTCCTTCCTTATTCAAGTCTTGAAAGGGATGATAAGGAGCTTACTTTAAAAAAAAGTACTATCTGTGGAATCCTTGTTTTACAGTAGACATTCTGTTTCGGTTTCAGATTAGCAATGTGATGTTAGGAGAGGCATCTTTAGTTGCTCAAAATAATTGATTTCTTTGCATAATATACTTTGTCAAAAGTAATCGAAAGTCAGGAAAAATTAAGGCTCTAGAAAGAAAAAAGAAGGAATTGTGCCCTTTGGAGCAGTTGTCAAAATAATGGGTTGGGTTCTTCCGGTGCTAAATTTCCCTGATCTAACATCAATAACAATAATAATGTTTATTTTTCCTAGAGATCTAAAAAAATAATAATCACAATAAATAAGATACATGAAATAGTTATGAAAATTAAGTAGAAAATGGACAAAAATCACTCCGAATCCAACATGAAGTCCTTCAGGTTATAGTAAATATTACTTCAGAGCATTCTTGAATGGTAAATGTGGGAGAAATTTGAGATTAGGTGATATTTTTTATAAATTTTGAATAGGAAGAATATAGGTCTTTTTTCTTTGGCAGAGAGTGCTGAGGTTGTCTACCAGGTGTACGTGATGGCAAAGTAGTAGTGTAAATACAGGGATTTTATGGGGAAATTCAGCAAGATATACTGTGAAATAAACTCGAGCAGTATAAGTAGTGGAAAAATGAAGTCAAGAAGCCCTATACCAGTGCGACCCTTTTTCTACCCAGCCAGGAGTGCAACAATATGCCCCCCTCATCACTCGAAAGGAGCAGCACTCCGTATGTTAAATCGTGATTTCCAATTTTTTGCTGCACCTCTTTTCTGTGGCCATAATCAAATTTCCCTGACATTTTCAGTCCCTTTATTTATTTCCTTGACCACTATGAATCCTGCTTAGTATACTTTATTAGTTCACTAATCCATTCAAGTCTGATCAATCATGGAAAAGTGGCATACCTTCTCAATAACACCCTTAGAATGTTCCTCCTTCCCCGCATCACCAACATAGGAGGCTAATTTCTCCTCTAGGACACACATCTTTTGGAAAACAGTCTGACTAAATTCCAAAAAGAGAGATTTTTCCTGCAATAAGAGCGATTATAATTTTACAAAAAAAACTAAAACGACAATGAAAATGCATAACCATAAAAAGAAGAACACAATGGTAGTTTCCACACTTTTAATGTCACAACTCAGCAACCGACCATGGTTTCAACACGTAAGTGTCATTTTCAAGGACCTTGAAAATGACACTTGGACCTTGGAAATGACAAAGGACCTTGAAAATGACACTTACGTATTGAAACCATGGTCGGTTGCTGAGTTGTGACATTAAAAGTGTGGAAATTACCATTGTGTTCTTCTTTTTATCATGGATACAAAGAACTTCCACAAAATCGAGCCTAATACGATTTTATACATGCATAACCATTTTCATAAAAATATATTACTCAATGAGGTTACCTGAGAGGCCAAATCTAGCTGCTGCAGCAAATTTTTAGTAATTAGCGTGATAGGATCAAGGTTTTTATCTTTGGTTTTGCTGTCTTGCACTTCACACAGTAAACTTTCCTTGGCATTTTTAGAGAGTTCATAATTATCCTTGATAACCTCAATACACTTTTCTCGTAATTTAACAACATTATCCTTTAAACATAATGGTAAAAATGGTTTAATGATACATCGCATTGATGGTAGTCAATCATAGCTACAAATATTCACATAGATAGCCAACAATACTCACTTGGACAACATCAATTTCATCTATCATGGAATCAAGAACTTTATCATATTCAGTGGACAGGATTTGTCTGAAATAAATTAATTGTTTGATATACATTAGAAGGGTTAGTAAAATACTATTGTTGCTAAAATAAAATCAGTTTAAAAAATTCCAAAATATTTAAACTTTCCTAAAAGCAAGAAGTAAGCCAATTATAAGAAAAAAAAACATTACTGGACCTAAGTATTTCCATGAGATACGGCTCCATTAGAATTATGCAGAGTAGATGAATGCTAGACACCAGTAATTGTTACTGGCACCACCTGAGAGTTATTGAAAAAGTATGATTTTTACCACAAAAGTGGAATACCTTTAATTCCTATTATTGGAAGTTTAAATGAAAGACAACTATCCTTTATCAAAACAAAAGCCTCAATAAGATAGTGAATTGATATTAGGTAAAAATTTGAGTTCTCACGTCTATAAAGAGCAATATTCTACCCAAAGTCTGGTATTTGGCAGACATTTTGTCCTTCTTTCCACTAATTACACAGTGCCCATACACCTGTATGCCTCCAATCTTTTTTTAAGCCTTAAATCATGGTTGCATTCATTTCTGTAGGTATATAACTCTTTTGCTAATGCCATTTTCTTCCTCATATTTCAATTTTTGCATCTATTTACATCTAATACCTACTAAATTTTTCTGCAATAAGGGGAAATTATTTTCCCCAAAAATTACATTCCAAATCCCCTCCCTCCGTACTCATTACCCAAGGCACAATATTTTTGGAGTTGTATCCAATCATAATAATTGTGTAAGTTTGGAGATGTATCCAATCAGGGACCTGGTTTAAAGTATGAACTAGGCGTAAGATTAATCCAATTTTTAAAAAATTCTGATAGAGATATAATTTACCGTACGAGTATTCAAATATTTAGATTAAAATATATGTTGAAGTAATGTTCCACAAAATAAAATATATTTGCGACCGGTTTCGATACAGCGTATCATCATCTGGCAATTACAAGTATCAGTACCTGTATCAGTATCAGTATCGAAACCGGTCGCAAATATATTTTATTTTGTGGAACAGCGAAGTCTTTTTCTTAACCTTTGTGCATCTTATTAAATAATTTTTCCAAAAATTATACATAAATAATATAATAATAATGTATAAAAACTGAAATAAGTTCCAAAATATCAATGTCTAACAAAGGAATGCCTGATCTTCAGGTGGCTTATGACAAGAAAGGGCAAACAACCTCATTTTTTGGATGTGGCAGGAAGAAGGTTTGATATTAACGTAGAAGATCTAAGACTGGGTGATTTGCTATTTAGAAAGCAAAATAATGCAGAGAAATTATGCAGGATTCCTGAAAATGAAAGAAAACACTTGCCTAACAGGCACTGGTGGATTTGCTTTGGAATTGATTCTAGGGTAGATGCAAGATGATCAATCACAATAGAACATAAGTCATAACATTATACTTGAGCTTGATTGACAGTCAAGGACAAATTGTGACTTAATAAATCAGTCATTCAGTGCATTCTCAGGAAATATATACCAGGGAGGCAGGAATTATGATGGAGACCTGAATTCAAGAGCACAGGAGTATATGATTTTCTACATAGATATAAGTCTGCTATGGCTGAACATGGCCTGCCTGAAGAACATTTAATTTCCTTAGATGATACTCCATTGATCCCTAAAGCCAATGGGTACTCGGAATGTCTTACAAAAGATGCCTTTGAAACTAGAAAATTATACCTTTAATCCAGACTCTGGGTACACCCAGAACAGGAAATGGTAAAAAATTTTAAAAATAACAGAAAAAGGAGACATCAATGCCCTCGTGTTGAAATGATTAAAATGAGTCCCATTAACGAGAATATTCATACATATGATTGAAAATAAATAATATCATTATCATAATAATTAAGAGTGGAATCATGCCTTCAAAACATTCTGAAATGGCAACTCACTCGTTGCTGTTGAGAGGTCCATGCACCCTATTTACATTCTTTTCCATCGGCAGGATGTTTTCCCTTCACAAAAATTCAGCTGTACACGTAATTCATATCTAAATGTGCCCTCCTCATATTTGACGTACAAAGGAAAGAGGAAAACGTAGAGAAGCAAGGAGTTCAGACGGTTCTTATTTGGATTTTAAGCGGGAAATACAAGAAGGTACCCATGGCGGTTGTTTACAAACAAATACCAGTCATACCAACCACTCGTTGATAGCGTTGATAGAAATCAATGAACGGTCTCACCAGCAACACCGAATTTTCCTTTCCTTGAGGCACCTAATAGTTTTAATGTCATTAAATACTATGCTATCTTCTAGTTATTAAAGATGCCCCCAGTGAATCCCAAGCAAGTGTGATATTACATTGAGTTTAAATTTGCTACAATTGGACACATTGCTGCGTTGCCCTCCGTGGCGTGGGATAACTTCACGCGGGTATTCGAATTGAAACGAATTGTCACGAGCTCCCGTGGGAATTGTAATGGCTTAACCGAGATTAACGAGGAATAAATAGATGCCTAAGGAGATGGTATTTGTGAAATTATTATCAGAAGTTTCCTGCTGGTGTAATTTACCTTGCTAATATTTTTTATTTCTCTTACAGAAATGTTCTTCTTCTGTGTATTTTGAGATAGAGCCCCATCAGTTACCTATAATATACCGAAGGGAGTATAATGTTCGGTTTTGTGGTTTGGAGAAACTACATCCATTTGATGCGGCGAAATGGTCCCATATATTTCATGTGGGTGAACGTTTATTAATGATCTCTTAATATTAGGAAGGATTGCGATGCTTAAGGTTTTAATTTGTAATTTTCAGTACCTGAAAGAGGCGATGCTTGTTAATGATCACAGTGTTACTCGGCCTAATGAAGTCCAGAATGAAGATTTGCTAGTGGTGCACACACCGGAGTACTTGAAGAGTTTGAAGGTATATGATAAGTTATTTGACTTTCTTTTTCATGGACTGAAACGGCTTTCACGGCCTGCTGTAACGGCTTTATTCCAATTTTTTCAGTGGAGCTGGAATGTCGCTCGAATTGCAGAAATTCCGCCGCTTTCATTGGTGCCTAACTTCATTGTACAGAAATGTTATTTAAAGCCCATGAGGTGTGTAGGTCTTTTCCTCAGGTAAATTGAGAAAATGTATTTTTATGTGTATGAACTGATGTTTATACTTGATTACAGGTATCAAACTGGTGGAAGCATATTAGCGGGAAAACTAGCTCTTGACAGAGGATGGGCAATAAATATCGGAGGCGGCTTCCATCATTGTAGCAAAGACAGAGGAGGAGGTTTTTGTCCGTATGCTGATATCACTCTTCTATTGAAATTCTTATTTCTACAGGGTGGGAAGGTGAAGAAGGCAATGATAGTGGATTTGGATGCACACCAGGTTGAGTAAAATATAGCTGTTGAATTCTGTGACATCTTAAAAGAAGTAGTTTTACCATACTCTAATGTAATGCACAGATTTATGCTAAGTCAAAGTTACTTATAATTAAAAATCATCCCACTTCCCTTGGCCTCTTTCACAGAATTATAAGATGTAAATGTATTATTTCCATCCACTCCTTGCCATTATGGCTCCTTAGCACTAGCTAGCAATAAGGTCTGTTTGGTCGTAAGGCCTTATAGAAGGCACATATTTTCTCAGGATAAAGCTGCATTAAATTCTCATTATGGCACGAAATTGTGCAAATGCAGAAATATATTTACTCACAAACTCACTAAAAATAAACTCTCATTCATGCATTCTTGCAATTCACCGCTTTACATGATGCAATTTTGACTGCTTTAGTAAATTTGTCAGATTGTGCAATTATATGTCCTTTGTAAAATTCCTTTATAAACTTTGTGTTAACTGGTCTACATAACTATGTAGTACTGCAAACTCCCGATTATCTAGGGTAATGATGAGGAGAGACGGCACGAAGAATCAGAAAACACGAACAGCCCAAACTTTCATTTTAATTTCATCTAATTTTCACAATGGACGTAAACCAAATAATATATTATTATTTATGCACATTGTCTGTTATTTTATATACCTTCCTTTTCCCAACTGCTATCTTATCAGCGGCCACTCCTATTCCTACTGCTCCACGTGATAATTGGTTTTCGAAAACCATGCATCCATGGCTGTGAGATCACGGATTCACCTGAACTTTTTCCCCTTCCCCCTTTTTTGTTCATGCCTACCACCTCCTTTTGATCTCAGTCAAGGCCAAGATTGAGAATTGATGTTATGGTGGCGGGGAAAGGAATTGAAGTGTCATACTGGATATTTTAGAAATTCTCGAAATCACTAAATGCACTCTTGCCCCTAATACCAAAATTTTGAATGACAAGACTGAATTCAAGTGTTCCCATTTCTTATCAACTTTTAAAATCTGACTTCTTCCTTGCCAATTCCCGCTTCCCCCCCATTAACCTCATCACCTCCTGACCTTCCATTCGCCTCTCCCTACCCAGATTTCATCCTTTTATGTTTGGACCCTCCCTCTAACCCGCCTCCTGGTCTCCCTCCCCCCTACTGTTGACGGATATATAAGGCTCGGCATTGTAAGTGCTCATTCTGTTTGTCGTGATTATGATACTGTAGCCGTCAAAACTATTCGACAGCAAATAAAAGTTTGTGGAACAGTACTGGGTTTTTTGCTTCACCATCAATATCTCATCGGTCCACCAAGTCATGCCAAAATCAATCGATTTCAAAGGAATTGAAGGTCAGGAGATCAGGTTCTGTTAGGACAAGGAATTTTTTGTGTAGGAGAGTGGACCAAGCTGGAAGCAAATGTAAGAGGTGAATTATAAAGATAGAGTGATGAAGATAAAATGGATCAGCCGAGTAGGTAATGAGGGAGTGCCAAGAAGAGTGGGAGTACAGAGAAGTCTTCTAAAAGCCCTAAAAAGAAGAACTTTACTGGCCACATCATAAGGCATGAAGGCCGGATGAAAACAAGGAAAAAGGGCTGTTGGCAGGGGTCAGCCTCAAATGAATTACATTGGACAGACTATTAAGGATTTAAAGGAGAAATCTAATATTTTCACTCTGAATTTCTTCTCTTTCACATCCTTTTTACGTGGTACATATATATTTATTTATGTAGGTGATTTGGATATCTCCCTGTTCTGATATTTCCCTGATTAATAAAGTGAACCTAGCCTTCATTTTCTCTTACCTGAGTAATTTTAACCATAGAGTCATAGTTTATTCTAAATCCATCGGCATAAGGATGTTATTTGAATTTACATTTTTTGTTTGTAGCTTGAGTTATGATTTTTATTTTAGGGTAATGGCTATGAAAGAGACTTCTTGGACCAGAATGATGTTTATATCCTTGACGTGTACAACAAAGGAATTTATCCAAAAGATGAGTTAGCCAAAAAGGCAATAAAGAGGCATATTGAGCTGTGGCATTTCACAGAAGACGATGAATATCTCACCAAAGTGGACATGTGAGGATTCAATTATGTTATTTGTTAATTTAAACTTTCTATTTACAAATTTTTTTCAAAGAAAATGCATTTAATTCATGTTTTCCAGCAATTTAGAGAAGGCACTTAGAGAATTTCATCCAGATGTTGTGGTGTACAATGCTGGTACAGATGTTTTAGATGGTGATAGGCTTGGACTTTTAGCCATTTCCCCTCAGGCAAGTGGACTAACATTCTTAGTACAGTAGATTCCGTTTAATTGGGATATATCGGGACTTGTGTACTTTGCCCCAATTAAGCGGCTGCCCCAATTAGGCGAACTCTCTTGTAGGTATATGGACATAAAAAACTTTGAAATGGTAGAAAGAAGACTAAAAAATGTTTATAATGCAACATAAGTTTATTAAAATATTAATTTGATTAATAAATCAGCGAGTTTAGTTAATTTATTACCATTTTTAAGAATTATAACATTTTTGAATGAATGTCTTTTACTAAGTCCTATTAAAGAAAAGTCCTATCCTCTTGCGGATACTATAACAGCAAGAGCCTTCAAAATAGGGCAAGAATAAGAACATTTGTGAAAAATAAGAGTAAATCAAAAGAGGAAAATATAAAAAATTAGTATTCTGAAAACAAAAAATTTTAATTTCGTCGCAAGCATAGAGTCTATGTCGCCGACTCATGGCCCAATAAAGCGGCATGCTGTCCCAATTAAGCGGAGAATACTCTGGGATATTCCTCTATTGGGTTCTGTTCTTCAAGATCTGCCCCAATTAAGCGGCTGCCCCAAGTAACCGGTGGACCCATTAAACGGAATCTACTGTACATAGTTATCAGGGTTCCCACTCAACCGTGAAAACCTTAAAACCGTGAATAAGCCGTGAATTTCGTCTACCGTGAAAAAACCTGGAAATAGCCGTGAATTTCATCATAAACCTTAAAAATCTGTCTAACTTATAGAAAAAGAACTACAATTGACAGATCAAAAGAAAAAAGAAATTTAAATCATGTTTCAAGGCTGAGCCACATTGAGACACATTTATCTCGACACTAGTGCCTTGTGCCATGACGACACATTGATCTTGAGCCTGTGATTGGAAGACCGGCAAGCAAAGTGTTCATTAACCCTGGCAAAAAATCAGACACTTCTTTACTTCCCTACCTCACTGCTCCCTTCATTTTGCCACTCACAACCTTAAGCTTCACCTAAATTTTGATATCGATGGGTGACGTCTTGAGATATTGCACTTTCATAGCTAAGTTTGAATTCACGGCGCCTGTCGCGGTTGATACATTTTTAGTTAACGTGCGGGCGGTGATTGTTACGTCGTCAATATTTCTGGTTAAAATCGCTTATCAACAGACCGTGAATTTGATGATATTTAGACCGTGAAAACCTGGAAGAAACCGTGAATTTTATAATTTAGTTAGAGTGGGAACCCTGTTTATATTAGTTGACAGATTATTCTTGGTCTATGTAACAGTTTTATTCATATCAATTTTTGTGCTGCAGGGAATCATTCGAAGAGATGAACTTGTCTTCCTCAAAGTCAGAAAAAATAAAATACCTATCGTAATGCTCACTAGTGGTGGCTATCAGAAGAAAACTGCCAGAATAATTGCTGATTCAATTTTGAATTTGAATGAAAAAGGTTTGATTCCTGCCCTTGAAATAGCAGTAAATGAGTGAATCCTTGCCATGCTTCGTGAGGGTGAGGATGTGCTTCCATTTTTCCAACTTTTTTTTTCTGTGAATTGGGATGTACAATGTAATTAACTTGAATTTATTTTACTAATGTGATCTCATAGTAAGTTCCATTTTTAAATGGCTGTGCATGGTTTTTGAAATTAGTGTATGCAATGTATTGTTGGATTTTAACGAAAAGTCTATAGGTGCTAGTACCAAATGTCATATTTTGACCTGGTCTTCCGCATGCATGATTTGATAATGGGTTATAAATAATTTTAGAAGAAGGCTTTACATGGTGGTTATAATTTGAATTTAACGGGTGTAATGTACATAATTTTATTCTTAGAAATCAGTGGAGAGGTTAATTATTTAATTTTTCTGCCTCCTGGCTTCATGTTTTCAATCCAAATATCATCAGCAAATTTCAGGCTGGGATAACAGAAACTGCCGAGGCCATTTTCATTTAGGGATCAAAATTATTCAAGTTTTTCGACATGCAGTTATAAGATTTTATCTATTTATTTGTGAGATTGTTATTTCTTTGTTACTTTTGATGATAATTAAGTCAAATGCTTATATTGATTTATTCTGTAAGGGTTAATTTTTCTTTACCTGCATGCATTCCACAATGCATTTTGCATCATTTATATAGTTGTCCTATTCATTGCAAGTAGTATTAAAATCATATTTATATTGAATAAAAAACCTATATGAAGCAATGAGCCTGTTGGCAGTTTTTGCGTATCAAGTGACAATCTATGGAATGATTCTCCTGTTAGCTAGTTATCATCATTAATATGGATCCATGGGAATTGATTGCATGCGATTGGTATGGACATTGTTGATAACTTTACCTTCAACACAGCTGTAAATTAATTTTTGTAAGAATTGGACCAGTTTGAAGCGTATATAATTTGCATTGTATTTTCTCACAGCTACAAAGCGTCAATGAATTAAACACTTCAGAGAGCGAGAATGCACAGTACACCCATGTCACGTATAGCGCAATTTCGATTAGCGCAATTTCGATTAGCGCAATTTTGATATAGCGCAAATTCGTTCCTCGGGGAAACATTGCAACGCAGTGTAGCCTAATCAAAAATTTTAAACGCTCTCGTGATAAAACGTGAACTTGCGCTAAGTACACACTTAATTTCTATCAATTTACGCATATTAATATTATTTCTTGCCTCAAATCTTCTTTTTTGTTTATATATTAATCGAAATTCATTGCTGTGCAATTGCCAAAAGTATTACTCGTCATTGGGTCCAGATAGCCGACCTACCGAAGATTTATCTCGTCTCCTTAACAGAATGATAATAAATAATTTAGATCGTTAATTAAGCGTGGGGCTAGTGGAAATGAGTTTTTTTTCAGCAATATGGTTTGAGACGTATTTTTGCCGTCGTAGGTTACCGGGCGATTGACTTCCAGGTAGAGGGTCTACGCTAAAGCCTTCAAGGTCATCGGTATTCACGGGGGAGAAATGGAGCGGTGACCGAGTTGCGCATGAATAGCGTCAACATATAAGAGGGTCCCCTATAGAGTCTCAAACACAATAGCTTCATTCCCTCCCCGCAGTCGTAGGCCCTCTGCGTCTCGAGAATACAGTTCAGCAGTAGAAGGTGATATCGATAGAGCTATGCAGAGTAAAAACCAAGAGAAAATGGCAAAAAATAGGAATGCGGGTAGAAAAATCAAGAATTTATCAAGAAAAACCATAAACCTAGAAGAGAAATTGATAAAGGTCAATTGCTTTGAAAATGGAGAACGTCAAAGCGATATTGCGCGGAAGTTTAAACGCACGATGCCTTATTCTGAATAAAGACGAAGTTAAAACATCAGTGACCTCAGCCGCACCAACTTCAACCAAGCGGTCTACACATACGGAAAGTTCATAGTGAATCAGTACAAAAAGACGAGAGTGGTAATCGTTCCGAGACATTTAGTGAAAGCGGTTGGTTCCAGAATTTAAACGGCAAGCAGGTATTTTCAGTGCGGCGATATCAGGTGAATCTGCAAGTGTTGATAGCGCAGCCACCACAACATTTTCTGATGAACTCCAAGCTGTTATTGAAAGTGGCTCCTTTCCCCCTCAACTAGATCTAGTGTTGACGAGACGATATTCTTTTGGAAAAGAATGCATTCTCGTTCATTCATTTTCAGGGAAGGAAAACCTGGGTCAGGTTTCAAGGCATTTAAAGACTGTTTCACGTAGCTGCTAATGACTCGGAGGACTTCAAATTAAAATGATTTATCATTCATAAACTCCGCTAGCTATGAAATGGCATTTAAAGTAGCATTTTCCTGTCATTTCGATGAGCTACACAAGGGCCTGGGTGACACAACAGTTGTTTTTAGACTAGTTTTAAAAATCGTCAACTGCCGGCGACGCATTACGATCCCCTGAGATAGCAGATGTTAGCCCACCCGCAGGACAGGAGGGAATTTCAAAACCACGTAAGAATTTTTTTTAACGTGAATAAAAGTCTTTGAATGCGTGAATACTATCTTTAAAGATGTTTTAAACTATAAATATTTACAGAAATAATGTTTTCTAAGGCTTTTTATGGTAATATAGATGTTTTAGAGGAAATTCAATACCAAAGACCTATGCTACCAGGAACGCATCCCTATCTTCCCTATGTTAAAACGCTCTCGTATAACGCAAATTCGTATAGCGCAAAGACCCCAAGGAACGCATCCCTTGCGCTATACGAGACATGGGTGTACGTATTTTTTGATTGAGCAGTTTTATTTTTCTTTACAATGGATGGTGACTCAATGAAATTTAGGAATATTTCTAAAAGAAAAAAGGATATTATGCTGGAGCAAACAATAAATTGTGGATATGTAATGAACTCTTTTGTCAAATTCTCCTCTTAACAAGTTTGCAATGCTGGCACCTATATGTCTTCACAGCTTTGTGTGAAAATAGTGCTAAGAATAAAAAAAATAGCTGAGAAATTAAAATAATATTAGGGATGGTCGAGTAGCACTTTTTGATCTCGAGTTAAGTCGAGCCGAGTATGGTAATTTCTGGACCAGGCTATACAACAATGCATGCTCCAACATATTCTCATTTTTCCAAACCCCTTGTGAATTTTCTATTCCGGATGTAGAAAGACTGTAATAGGGTAGTTTCCTTCATCAAAGAAAACGAAAGGCATTGATTGCAATTCGTTACCCACCATTAGTGTATTCATAATATACAAATTATTTGGTTTCAGAAATCCGAGTTTAGGCAAACATTAATGGTCAACTTTAACGTCATTTGGAAAAGACCAGATTGGCGCCCATGCGACGCCACTCCATGTGACGTCACAGGGACCTAGATTCTGTATGATTAGATAGGAGTTTTACATCATCTGAGATTATCAATGCATGCATGAGGCACAAAGCTCAGGGAAACATCTCTTAATAATCATCTATTAAAACTGGCTAAGATCGAAAAGTTTTCTTCGTTTGATAAAGTATCAATAATCCTTATCCAAGCCAAGAAAGGGTACTCAGTCACCTGCTAGCATCCTGCGTCGTATCAGCGCTCAAGCCTCGCCCCAAGGTCACCTCACAAGGCGGCAGGGGGAACCAGAAATATGTCACACGGTCTTTTTCCCATCATTCCTACTTAGCCGTCACGTTTTTGCATGCTTGAAAATTTTCACTTTTCGTTTAATTGCAAAAATAGATATCGCCATTTAAAAATCGAAAAGTGTGAAATACGTACTCCATGAGTAATAATCTTTTGATTTAGGCAATAAAAAATAATAGGAAACCACCCTATTGTGACAGAATTAGGATATGAATTAAAATTAATGTGTCTTAAACAGGTCCATTGGTCAAACATAGGCTTAATTGGCATGAATTAACCTCTGGTAATATGACATCAATTAAATTTATATATTTATCCAAACCACTAGAAAGATCCCTGTAGACATTTGCTCATTCGTAATAAAGATCATATAAATAAAAGAATCATGTAATATTTGATCCTTTCAAGTCCTCATCCAGGAAAATCAATTGTTCTACATGCTCAGGCATCAGATTTTGACAACTCCATGTGACAGTATTACTGCCTGCTGAAAATTGTCTATTGCTACACATTTTTCTTCTGAACTTACTGTCTTCAACAGCACTATAACCAAAACTACTCGACTCAACTCCACATTCGTGATTCTACTCGAAGAACTTGAGTCTAGTACCAACTACTTGACTCGACTCGAATTTTCGAGTACTCGCACATCCCTAAAAATGTACTTTGAACATCAATTTCATTATATGTAGAGGGTGTTTAAAAAAGATCCAGTGGTCATGGAGCCCAGCTGAGACATGCTAAGGCCCTTATTAGACGAGGTAACCTGGCAACCTTACCAGCGAAAGTAAAGGGTGGGGCAGCATAACTTCCTTTTTGAAAACTTAATAAAACATATTGTATGAATCAGAAAATTTTTATTTGGTTTTTACAGTGTAGGTGCATACCTAAATTTTTGTTTTAAATAGTCTTGAAGATAAAATCATGTAGATGATGTCCTCCATTCTTGATACCTTGAGGTACTAATTTCTGGTGTTTGTTATGACCTTTTCAAGCATAGGAGGCATTATTTTGGCAATATCATCCTGGATGTTGTTCTTAAATCTTGTAGGGTCCTTGGAGGGTTCACATAAACATGGAATTTCAGAAACCCTATAGAAAAAAAATCACAAGGGGACAAATCGGGAGATCAGGCTGGCCACTGGAAATCGCCCCTGATTGAGATAAGGTGTTATGGGAACTGTTCCCTCAAAACAGCCATCGATGCTCTTGCAGTGTCCTTTTTATTTAATTTATGTGTAATGGCCTAATCTAACTCAAATTGAAGGAGAGGATAGCATTTACTGAGATGGGTGCTATGCATGAACAGCTTTCTACAAGGTTTGATAGTAGTGATGGTAATGGCATGCCTGCCAGGAATCATTCAAATTTTCTCATTCCAACTTCTCTCTGTCAAATATTCATAGAACAAGTCAATGCAAATGAACAAAAGAATAAGTGATGAGGTAGTATTTCTCATTCTTTCTCTGTATGTACTCTATCAGTGCGATTGTAAGTTTTTCCCTAGTTATGGCAAAAATAACTGTTCATTTTATCTTATAAAAATATCTTGTCTTATAAAAACTGCTCTTAATGAGTCAGTGCAGTATGCTGCATGGAAATTTGGGTCATGTGTTGTTTTTCCCTGCTTTCTTGCAAACTTAAAATGGGTGGTCAAGGGTGAATATCTACTGCATATTTTATTGAAATCATTTTTGGGTAATTTTCATCTCTTGGATTACTCTTCAGGTTCACTTCACTTGATAATTATACCCTATTTTAACAAAGAAAATTTTATTTTACCACTATCAACCTTCTTTATAACAGCTCTCTCTACAGCAAAACACCTCTGTGCTTAAAAATAATGGCCTTGATTTTTCTCCCATTTTCTGTTAGTATTTTCACTCTTTGTAGAGAAAAACTCTTCACAACGAACATATGTGTATGAAAAAATTTGCCAACCACAATATTTTTTGCTGCTTTATAGCAAAAGAGTTGGATTCAGTAAATGACAATCTCAAAATTGCCATGTGCCTTCACAATTTATGGTGCAAATCACCTATGAGTGGCCTAGGAAATAATACCTGTTTCATTGCTGTTATTTGCAATGTTTTGAAGACCCTATAAAATTTACATTTCCCAGATATCTTGTTTGAATTGGCAGAATTTTTGGAATAATTGTGAAGTAGTATTCACAATTAACTTATTGTTGTTGGTGGTTGTTCAGCCATACCTGGCCAGGACAAATAATCTTATGCTATATCAGCAATACATAACATCATGTCAAGATCTAAGAGGGCTCTACTATTATCAAGTTAAAATTTATTTATTGTTTCATAGTGTAAGATTCCGGGGTCGCTTAAGGTCATTGTTTTGGCAATGGACGGTTCGTCATCGCACGTGGTACCTTTGTGGCATGCAACACCTCTCAGTGATATTGCATCTGAGGTCTAACATGGGTAGACACGTGAATTTTAGAAATTCATCAATTATTTTTCAACATATGTTATTAAATCTGATGAAATAAAAATTTTCATTGAAAAACTGCCATCTAATCAATTTTTCCGCAAATAATGGGGGGGGGGCTCACTATTTCCACACTATCAGAGATTTTTGCTTTATGGATGATTACATACCAAATGTCAATGATAAAATATAATTTTATGTAAACCGAATCCTCGTCAGGTTCTACAGTAAAACTCGGCTGTAATGATCATGCATATAACGAAATTCCGCCTGTAATGACGTCAGTTCCCGGTCCTTTGGACTTGCGGATGATCACCAATGTTAATTTCCCTGCATGTAATGAGTTCGGATATACAAAACCCCACTTTTACAAACTAATCTTTGGTCCCTTGGGCAATTATTTAATCTTTTATAAAGAAATTATGGCCATGTTGGCTACTTAGCCGTTCCTTACCTTATCATCAGTTGTTCATATTATGGTCGTCACCACATAGTTCTACTGTTAATCTTCAAATCCTTCCTTTTATAGCCGTTTGATTGAAAGGGTGGAATGATGGTTAAATGTTATGGATCTGTTGATTAAATAAAGACTATTTACAGAATATGTGGTTTTTGCCGGCAGTCCTTTCATGTATAGGGCAAAATCCTTCATTATGGATAAAATGAAATCCTGTTTATAATAAAATAGAACAATGCTCCCCTGAAATTCGTTACAAGCAAGTTTTACTGAATGTATTTTATTCATTTGGTAGTTCACACGTATTTGCTGGTTGTGGCAATGTGGGAAGGCACAAAAAAAATTAGACGGCCCATATAGGTTCTTTTAAATCTCATTCATGAACGTCGGCATGGCAATAGAGAGTCTCCAAGCACCCACATGGGAGGGGCACAAAAGTAGCCTTGAAACCCCAGGAACTCGAGTATAGAATTTAATTTTAAAAACCAAAGATAAGAAATTTATTGTTTTCTTATGGAAAGATGAATTTGAAAAAAATATAGGAACATTTATTTCAATTTTTCATCAATATTATATTAGGACACTTACTTCATGATCATTGACAAGAGGGACTAAATTGATAGGGGGCACACACAAACACTGTTGTAACCCATGCAAAAATTACTAGACATGCCTATACTATTGAGATGAATCTCAGCTTGTGGTGAAGGGGACTTGCCCGTAAGAATTGCCATTATTGAATATGCATTATTATGGTCAATCAGAATGAGAAAATTTTGGATGTAATGCCTGTACTGTACCCTTTTTTACCTTTGTATCCTCTGTATGAGTGGGCGTTTATCTTGCCACTATCCCCTTTTAAGTACTTGTGCTGGATACAATTTAATCCTTTCTTCTGGGATCAAGTATCCCTATTGTGGGTCTTTGTCCGAGAATCAAAGTATTGTATTTGTGGATATCTGGATATATGGTTCCTGGTGCCAGCTGAGATACAAGTATGTTTAGAACATTCATAACTTAAATTGTCGTTATATTGTTTGCTGATTACAGACATTTGTAAGCATTAAGGTTCAATCCAGCAAAGTGACACCACTCATTCTTGTGGCTTAAATATCTCTTAATTAACTTCTCCCCTGGTATCAGTCTAATTTTTTGTGCATAATGATGATCCTTGAATATTTCAGAGAAATCATCACACTATTACGTAACTGCAAAGTAATTCTATGTTCTTTAACATGGATGTTACTCAATATTTTTTTTAAAAATATGGTATTATAGTCTGTTGAAATTATTCATTTCTAATGTACCTGGAAACTTAGTTCTTAGTGACAATTAATACATTACATATTTATTGAGCCCAATCCTATTTATTTTGTATAACTAATTGGATTGTACTAAACTTTGGGTTTGTAGTATGATTTTATTGCATATTGTGGTATTTATGAAATATATATGTATGAACCAGTTGATTTAAAGTTGAATTTGTATAAAAGAGTTGAGTCGTTAATACAATTATGTATATATATCAAAGTAATCTTGTGGGAAGTTGGTACTTAGTTGTGATTGAATTTTATACTTAATTGTGTATAGTGTATACATTTTTAGGAAAATAAATTTTTCCATTGCAAATAACTGTCATTAATACAAGTAGAATAATAATAATAATAATATATTTTAATTGCTGGATAAAATGTTTTACTCATATATTGTATATGGCATGTTAATAATTTACAAAGTTTAATTACAAGATATATAATAACATTTAACATACTGTAAAGGTATATGAAGAAATATAAAGCATGTAAAAAAAAATGCACATAGATACATAAGAAGTAATGAGGCTAAGAATTCATCAATTGAGGAAAAGCATCGGGACAGTAAAAAGTTTTTAACCTTGTTCTTGAATGCTGTCATAGTGATAGGACCTTCTAGCTTCTTTGGGAGCTTGTTATATAGCCTTAAGCTCATAGTTCCAAAGCCACAAGTGGCTCTCTTGATGTGTACAAATGGAACATGCAAATCACCCTGCTGCCAAGTACCCTTGTTATGAATTGCGGAGTTCGGAACAGAGTCATGAAAGTTTGACTTGGCATAGAGTAAAACAGTAAATATGTAAACACTAGGAACAAGTACATAGTACCCAAAGACATTTAACCAAAGGGCGATAGAGTGTTCTGGATGGTTTATTCACAATTCATCATATATCTCTCT
This sequence comes from Ischnura elegans, assembly GCF_921293095.1. Classification (NCBI taxonomy): domain Eukaryota; kingdom Metazoa; phylum Arthropoda; class Insecta; order Odonata; family Coenagrionidae; genus Ischnura; species Ischnura elegans. The sequence continues at coordinate 58,542,156 of NC_060252.1, forward strand.
TTTGAATTCTATAAATGTTCTATGCTTGGGGTGAGGACCCTCAGTGGAGAATACTTTTCAGTAAACAGACGTAGAATTCCCCACAGTGAATAATTAGAAGAACATTAGTGGACACAGTGGGCCTAATGAATGTAATTAGCAGCTAAATTAAACACATGCTTTTCCAGGAAAGATGGAAAATTTCAATATTTATGCCCAGAAATATAGTATTGTCAACCTGTGGAATGCAGATTCCATTAAAGTCAACATTAATCAAGCTTGAGGATTTATAAATATTAGAGAGGTAGGCAAGTTGAGATTTAGTAACATTGACATTAAAACAATTATTTTTATGCCCTTTACATGTATACTAACTATGAGATGAAGTTGACTGGTGTATGTAAGCCTTTCACAGTAGAGTTGGTTATAAAGAGTTGGCATCATCAGTACATAGAACTGGGTGAATACCAGCTGCTGAGGAGACAAAATTGGTGAGGTTATTCTCATGTAATAGAAATAGAATTGGACCAAAATGGAACCTTGAGGCACACCTTGGGAAAAACAAAAGCAAAAAGGAGAAATGCATTTCTGACCATTTAACACCGCTGAGACTATTTTGGATCTTAAGGTGAGACATAATTCTACCCAAAGAAAGGGAATACAGTAAACTTTCTGGATTTTTGGTCCCATGAACGGTTCTCTGAGAAATCTTTGAAAAAAATATATATTTCGTCAAAATTTCTTGTCTCTTCAATCTCCTGTACACTTGTAGTCACAGTACAAAATAGCTTCAGAATCAAGTGTATAATATATCCAATTACATTAGGCCCAAATATATAATACATTCACTTCACTTTCTCAAAAGAAGAATGCGGTATGACGCACTCTTGAGGTTTGATAGATTCCTGAATGCAGTAAGTCCTTGATATACGAACAAGATGCATTCCTTGAGACCTTGCTCGTAAGATGATTAACCGATGCAAGGCATTGAGGAGTGCGGTTATCCTGCAGAATGCAACACTGTATCACAGTTGTTTGTTAACTCATGATTGTGACGAACTGAACTAGCTGGGCATGTGATGCAGCCGGAGCCGAAATAATTGATGTCTGCAGGAAGGAAGAACAGGCAAAATGCTGAACAGTGACTGACTTCACACTGGATTCAATGATACTTTATCAGATTATGCCCTTAGTGCGAGTCCCTCTATGCCACAATGCATCGCATCGACCAACTGGAAAGGCACCAAATTAAAAATTTTGGACACGCTTGAATTTTTTGAATTGTTTGTACCTCTGAAAGTTTGTTAATCGAATGTGTGTAGGAAGAGGACGAACTGTACGTCCATTTTACGAGTGGTAATGAGTGTATCACCATGATTCCACGGGAATGAAGCTTATTATATGTTGTGTGCATACTGAAGTATCTCCTACTGAGGAAAGAACCATAATTGTCATTCTTGGGCACAGTAAATGAGGAAAACTTAAATGTAGCACATTGGTTATGACATAATGGAGTGAGTACCCACCTAAATGCTGTTGCTTATTCGTGGAACTTCGTAATAAAGTTCATTTTATAACCGCAGGGACTGCTACTGAGGTTCCTAATTTCGTAATAAGGAAAATTTTGTAATTACGTTTCTTTTACTTTAGATTGGATGGGCCTTTTCATTGGGACCAATGATTTACTTTGTAATAACGAGAACTTCGTAATAAGGTGGTTTGTATTAATGAGAGTCTACTGTACCTCTTATGCCTTAAGATGTTAACTTATTCAGTAAGATTTGGTGGTTGAATGTATCGAATACCTTGGAGAAGTCAAGTAAAAAAAGCCAATTACTTACATTCTTCAGTTTCGCTGTCTAGTGCAGTCAAAAATTTGTCTACTACCTAGGTGATAGCAAGACCAATAGACCTTTGCTTGTGGAAGCCATATTGAAAAGGTAATAAGAAGTTGTTTGACTCTCAGAATACTTATAGAACTGTGCACCATCTGTGAAGGGTAACGTAATGATAACTTGCAAAAAAAGTTTTCTGCCTATGCTATTTTCTGTACTTGGGGGGTATTGGTAGCATACACCCCCGTCAAAAGTGCCGGTAAGGTAACTTTGATAGCTTGGTGGTCTGACAAGGTGTCAAGCGACCGGGAAAACTGGGAGAATCTGGATTTATGCATGAATTATTCATCAATTCATGCTCCAACCTGGAATTTCAAAATATTTTCTTTCAAATTCATTCCACTTTCAATTTTTCCAGTTCAACATCCATTTTCTGGCCTATTTTATATGCATGTATGCTTTAAAATGGATGAATTACATTTTAATTTGCACTTTATGAAAACACGTATCTATCTATTTGACTATTTAAATTGTGACGAACGTCTTGAGGTGCCGAGTGGGGCATTCATATATTAAGTATAAAAGTTCTACTGCCAAGTGTAAGCCTTTTGATTAGGAACGTTAAATAATACATATGCGTACACATACAAATTTCCCTGGGAAACCCAGAATTATGCATGAATTTTTATGCTTTGATTGGCTGGGCACTTTGTCTGAACATCTGCCTCTGCAGAAAGTGAAAGATTGTTGTTTGATTCCTGATCAAGGTGAATTTTTCATTTGTTTCCAGCCATGAAGCCATCTCTCCACCACTGTTGTGTGCTTCATTTTGCATTTGCATTCTATCTCTTTGTTTCACCTTTCATCTACCTTCGCCAAAAAAATTTGTCTAGGCTTCTGTTTAGGTCAATTTTACACCCCTCTAATAAGAGAAAGAACTTTCACGACCAGATTGCATTTAAATTTTGCTGTGAGTTAGGTAATCAACTCTAAAGAGACACGTTGTTTTTCCTGATGATAGAAGTTCTAGTAAAATTCATATATATATATGCAACCCGCGATACAACAGTACTGCAATATACTGACATAAAAAAGCCCCAATCACTGATTACAAAGACTCTTCTGCTCTGTTGAGAGGCCTAAGAGGGCTGGGGGACACTAAGAAGTGTTGAGAGAAAGGAGACTCCACTTCTCTTGTGGCGAAACACCTCCTCAAAGAATGCCACACTTGTGCATATCACCCTGAAATACTCGACAGGGATAGGGAAGGTCAAAGACTGGACATGTTGGAAAGACTGGAAATTGTGCAGAGAGGAAGCAGTGCCCTGTTGAATGAACAAACGTTCTCGTGTCACTCCCCAATCGTCATTACATTTCCCAAGCGCTCATCCCTTCAATAACTGCTTCACTCACCCACTCTCATGGCCATTCATACCCTAAATGGTATTTAGCCTCGCCATCTGTCTGCCACCAACTCTTTCTAACTTCTGCATCCGCCTCGACTCCCATTTTCCCCATATCAATCCGCACCTCATACTTCCATCTTTTTCTCGGTCTTCCTGGAGGTCTTCTCCCATCAGGGTTTTTCTGCCCAGACTTGTTTTAATAGGGCCTCATGCTATCTTCGTATTATGTGCCCTGCCCATCGCAATCTGCGGCTCTTAGCTTCAGCTAACACGTCTGATGAGTTGAAAAGGTCCCTGATTTCCCTGTTGTGTTTTATTCTCCAGGTTCCATTCTCTCTTGTTGGTCCTAAAACTTTCTTTAACACATTCAATGTGGGCCCGATTTTCATGAAAGTCATCAGAATTGGCTGATAAAATACATAAAATGACACGGATCAAAAGAGGGAAGCTTGCTGAAGGCCATGCACAAATCGGAAGACGGACATAGATTCCATCCATCAGTCTGGCATTTACAAAGTTAATTGTGAATCATGCAACATGTGTTACATCGGTCAAACAGGCAGAAGTTTCACTACCAGAATGAAAGAACATAGAAGGTGCTGGAAAAATGGGGATGAAACGTCACTTCTCACCAAACACTAACTACAGACCTTGCATTATCATTTTCAACGTGAAATTCTACACTTTGAAAGTAAGGGCACAAGACTTTATGTTTTATTTTATTTTTTTTTATTTATTTTATTTATTTCAAAAGCCCACATACAGCAATTATTGCCAATTTGCAGTGGCGCAATAATAAGATAATAAATAATATATAACAAGAAATAAAATACACATAATGTTACGGGAATCACATCAACCTAAAATATGCAAAAAATCACGTACATAGAATATAACGAGAATCAAAACCTCGAAATTAAAGGACACAAGTATATTAAACTAAGGAAAATTGTAGCAATGGTAAGAAATGGGAAGCGTTGTTACTGATGTTCAGAGAGATAAGATAGAGCCAGTTTAGTAAAGACTTTCGGGGATAGGGAAAAGGGATCAATACTCGGAGGAAGGGAATTCAGAAGTGAAGGAAGGCGGTAAAAAAGTGAGCGTTGAATGAGTGATAATCGGGGAACTGGTGTGTGGAGCAGTGAGTGGGTGCGCGTGGGGCGGGAGGGTACTCGGAAATTAAGAAAAGAAAGGAGTTCAGGACAGTCTGTGATTGAGTTGAGGATATTGTAGATAAATTTAAGGTCACTTTTGAGACATACAGAAGGAAGATTGTGAATGGAGAGAGAAGTTAGAATGGTGTTAGTGGGCATATTACGCATGTGAGGTACTCTATATTTTACTATATTTGAGAAAAAGTTAGTAAGAGATTTAAAGGCGGAGAGATTTGACGGAGCCGACATCGCCCAAATAGGAGAGCAATGGGCTATAACAGGGAGGACAATTGTCGAAAAATAGCAACGAAGAGCTTGTGGTTCTTTGATTTCCGAGTATCTGTATAGTAGGCCTAAAAGGGACATGGCCTTAGACTTAACTGTTTCTATGTGCTCGGAGAAATTTAGTTTTGTATCAATTAATACGCCAAGATCCTTCACTGACGACTTGCGATTCACGGGTATTGAGTTTAAAGTGTAATTAAAGTTAAGCGGGAATTTTTTTAGGTTGATGGACATGGTATTGCACTTACGCTCATTGAGTTTTAGTTCCCAGGTAAGACACCAGCGTGAAATGGTATTTAAAGCGTTTTGCAGTTCGTGGCAGTCAGCGGGAGTTTGGATGGTTTTGAAAACTTTGCAGTCGTCAGCGTAAAACAGCATGTGGGCTTGCGAGGCGGGAATAAGGGAGGCTAAGTCGTCAATGTATAAATTAAATAGATATGGTCCTAGAACACTGCCTTGGGGAACTCCTGAAGTTACAGGAGACCAACTAGATGAGACGCCAGAAAGAATGACGCGCTGGTATCTGTCACTAATAAAGCTAGATAAGAGGCTGAAAAAATTACCATGGATATTAAACCTATTACTTAATTTATGAAGGAGGAGACTATGGTTGAGGGAATCAAAAGCCTTTGAGAAGTCAATAAATACTGCATCAAGTTGGGCTTTCTTAGATATTGAGGCAACAGCATGGTGCTGAAAAACTGACAAATTAGTTAAACATGATCTCGCAGGGAGAAAGCCGTGTTGGCAGGAAGATAGAAAAGGGGACGTGGAATAATAGAGCCTGTTTAGAATAATTCTCTCGCAAACTGATGAGAGAATTGGAAGTAGAGAAATGGGACGGTAATTGGAGACATTACTTTTCGACCCAGATTTGTGAATTGGAGTGACGTTAGCAAATTTAAATTGCGGTGGAAAAACTCCGAGAGAAAAACAACGGTTAAATATTATGGATAAGGGTAGTGCGAGGGAGGAAGCACAGTTTCTTATGAGAATAGGGCTGAGACCGTCAGGACCAGGGGAACGATGGGGGGAAATCTTGCAAAGATAAGAGTAGACTTCCCGAGGGTCGGTTTGAATTTGGGATAGGCAGTGATTGGTATTTGGAGTAAGTGCATGATCATGGGTTAGAGGGTAACTAGAAGGAGTTTTAAGGCATTCAGAAAAGAATCTAAGAAATAGATTAGATCTCTCTGAATCTACTGCGCTGAGGTCATTGTATGAAATGGAATTCGGAATGCGAGGCCGGTTACGACGACGATTGACAAAGGACCAGAATTTCTTGGGATTGGATGCAACGGATGAGCAGTGGGCTTGGGCATATTCTTCATAATCTCGACGGATCAGGGTTTTTGAATAACGGCGTAGGTCAGAAAAGGAACGGCGAGTGTGAGTATTGGGAAAGGACTTAAAAAGGTACCAGGCACGGTTCTTGTTTTTTAAAATGCGGATTGTTTCAGTTTTAAACCAGAATGGGAATTTTTTCGTCTTGGGGCTGGCGATCGGGACAAAGTCTTTAGTGATGCTCTCAAGGATTGCGTAGAGGAAGTCCACTGCTTCTTCAGGGGACAAAGAGGAAACAACACCCCAGGGTATTAAGTCGAGACAGTGATTTATGTCCTTCCAGCAAGCCTTTGCCCAGACTGGGCGGGGGGCGGGGGTCGTGGGTTGAACTCTGCGGAGCTTCTGAGAACTTTTAAAAAGGAAAGTCGCATCCAGGGACTCGTGGTCAGAGTCGAAAATATTTCGCCCGGGGGTAATAGCCTCAGGGGTGACGGTAGAAAGGAGTAGGTCCAACGTTGCCAGGTCACGGGTATTGTGGAGGTTATGTTGCGGTAGGCGAAGAGCATGAATAAAATGTTCCAAGAAAAAGTTATCGTCTGCATTAAGAGAATGGCCGGACATTGAGGACTCCCAGCGAATAGACAAATTAAAATCACCCACCAAGATAATTGGGCCGAGATCAATAGCCCTTAATACAGAGTCGAGACAGTTTTCAAGGACACTAATATCACTCGCGGGGGGACGATAAAAACAACCAACTAAAACTTTTTCTAATTTTCCAAGTTTGTTCGTGGGTAGATGAACTTCACACCACACTATTTCGCACTCTGTCTCGAGGTCTTTGCGGCGTTTTGAGGGGAACTGTGAGTTGATGGCAAGGAGCACACCACCACCTCTGGATAGTCGATCCCGACGGTACACTGAATGGGAATTGGAAAAGGATAACTCACAGTCACTAACGGCAGGATTAAGCCAGGTCTCAGAAAGCGCAATAATGTCTAACTGAGAGAACTCTTGTGAATGGGAATCAACAGTAGAAAGTTGGTTTTTTACACTTCTCACATTTTGATAGTACAAATGCACTTGGGAAACACTGGGAGGGCCAGGGTTAAGGTTTACGTCTCCGGAGAGAATCACTAGCAGCAGCACCACAAATGCACACCGAGGGTAAGAGGGCGTCGAGGCCCCAGGAGAGTGGCCTAGGGATCGCCGAGGCTTGGGCGGATGGGCGCCCGAGTGACGGAGGTCAGAGGGAGAGAAACCACTCGCAGCGAAAGATGAAAAGGAAAAACTTCTGTAGCCAAACAACACTATTGGTAATGAATCCGAGAAAGACTGTGATCGGTTAGCACACACAACTGTAGATACACGCACCGCAATATTTACGGAAAGTGCAAAACTCAAGGCACAAATACAAAAAAACACAGGAGCTGAAGTTTTGCGTGCTCTCTTACTGGCGGCCATCTTGGCATCATTGGGTTTTAGAGCAATTCGAAATTGTGCAGTGATATGAATATGCTCATGAATGAGCAAGTGTTTGTCACCCACTCTCCTCTCCTTAAGATACCCTTCCCGAAAACAAATGGTGAAATTCTTTCTTCACCCATGCCTTAACTGACCCCAACATCCACAGGGTTTTTCCCGTCCGCCCACCCTCTTTCCGTATTGTGTTGACCATTTTCTTTTGCTGGCAATTTCCTCCCGGTACCCCCTAATTCTAACTCCTTCTCAGCTAACCTAAAGGGTCCTCACCCCTGCCTCTGTTCCTGCAACACTACTTACTAATCTCCCTTTCTAAAGACACGCGGCCTCTCTTTTTACCCTAACCCCCACCCCCTTTTTTTCACTCTTCTCAACCCCCCTCCCATTTTTCTATGGTTCTTCCCCACGTGCTGTTATTTTACAGTTATGACTAGAGTCCTCCTTTCAACATGGGTTCCCCACATCCTGTAGTTGCATCTTTTCCCACTGTCTCTACTCTGTTCGCCCGTTCCCACCCCCTTCTTCAAAGATGTCAAATCCTACCCAACTCCCCCCCTTTCTCAAGGGTATAAAGGAGATTTTCAAATGTTTTGCAGTGTATTCTACCAGATGATGGCTCAGTGAGCCGAAACGCGTTGTACGCATTGAAAATCTTGTGGGAAAGTGCTACAATCTTTTATTTATTTAAATATGTCTAACTTTCCACCCATTGAAGCCTGATTCTGTTGAACTTATGATGTACAAGTTGGGATTGCATAAATTTCACGGACAATTGTTTCCCTTGAAAGTGTTAATATTGTCTGCCACCTTTGATGTTCGAATGTCATTTTCTATTCTCAGCATCCCAGTTTCATGCATTGATGTGCAGTAACGAGGAAATGGGGGAGGTTTACTTCTGGAAAACCGAATTTCAATGGAAAAATCCTTATTGAAGTATGGGGGAGAGTGAAGCCAGGCAGCTGGATTGGGTCAGGGGGACACATAGTCCTAGGGTCATGAGATTTGAAGGTACTTTTTCATTCAAAGGCAGTATCATCACCGTCTAAATATTCTGTTGTTAGAGGAAGATATTACCTCCTGTCGTGGTTTCTTGGGCATTCAATCTGGTTAATATGTATTCATCTTCATCGCTGGCCAACAATCCTTAGATTGGTTTGATGCAGCTTTCCTCTCAATTCTTCTGTCAGCTGTTCTTTTCGCCTATGTATTTCTTTTCTTTCACCTACTTCTTTACCTGATCCATGTATTTTTTTGTGGTATTCCTTTTTCCATTTTTGCCATCAACTTGTTCCTTGACAATTGTCGTCATCAGGACATATCTCATGGATATGGCCGATTAGGTTGTCCTGTTTTCTTATCAAGCTTTTCAAGAGGTTTCTCTTCTCTCTTATCCTTCATAGGACTTCCTCATTACTTACTCAGTCAACCCATCTATCCTCATCTTTCTTTTATAAGTAACAGTTATTATTAGCCATGGCTATCCATGCCAGCAAAGAAATTTGAGATTCCTACTATGATTACTATTTTATCATTTTATAGTTACATAGCATTAGCTGTAGCTAACTCTCATTGTGACCAAAGAACAGGAGTTATAATGTTTATTGTTCCTAGAGATCACATGTATAGGTGACAGTGGAAGTCGTACAAAAATTAATAGTTACAATAAATGAGATGTATGAATAGTTACAAAATTTTAGTAGCAGATGGACTCACTCGGGGCCCAGCATGAAGTTTTTCAGGCTTTTGTAATTGTTGCTCAGAGCATTCTTAAATGGTACAGGTGGAAGGTATTTGATATTAGGAGGTAATTTGTCGTAGATTTTGTTTAGGAAGAATAAGGGTCCATTTTGGGGTAGTCTTTGAGGTTGTTTGTTGTTCTGGTTGCATGATTAATTATAGAACTATTTTGTGGAAAGTGTACAGGGTCATTTTTAACATTGGTGGCACAATTGATTATGTGAAGTTTAAGAATTTTCAGTTCATTATAAATAGGTATGTCAGGAGATCACATGAAAACCATAGCTTTCACTGCAAACGATCTAGAGGAAATAATATTATTCTGGTAGGTACTGTTGGGGTCCACTGGCATCATAGTTGGGGTTGATTTTTGGAAGAGCCTAGGAATTTCCAACTCCCGATGGGGTAAATTCTTGAGCTGGGTTTACAAGGTTTTACTTCACCCAAAATTTTCGTGTAGCTCCAAAAAGATAATTTTTGGTGAACGGCTTTAATGAATTCTTCTCAGGTTTCCAACTGGGTTAGGGTCTGCAAGTTGAAGGCCCTTCTGATCCTGATAGACTTAATTCCTATGCCATGACTTATAGATGTATACCTAACAACATGCTGTATGGTAGTTTGTGCATAATAATTTACAAATAGTTTTCATATTTTCGCCTTTAATTGCCATACTGAGTTACAAAGATAATGCATTAAAAATGAAAATATGATTCTATTTCACATTAATGCATTCTTTGAAATTATTTGCAGAAGCAAAAATCCAGGTTTCTATTTCAATGGGATGGAGGAGTACATCATACTTATATTTTGTATGCAGGCTGCAAATTATCCAACAATGTTATCATAGTATAAAACCAAAAAAATGCTCTTTATTTGCCAGTTATAAATTTCATTTCATAATTTAATCTTTAATTAGCAGGTCATCTTGTATTGCTTGGGAAGGATAGTATCCAGAGAAGCGGAGTATTTGGAATCCATCATCACATGGCAGGATTTTTAGGTAATGGAATTATTAGTATAACGTTGTTTGAATCCATACGTGCATAGACCAAAAACGTCGTGTGAACGAATACTCCAGCAGAAAGGTTTGCACCAAGAAGATTAATAGTTAAGTGCAGAATCCTTAGAGTTATGTTATCCCTTATAGCGTGTCAAGAGGTGTGCCTACCGTGAAGGATATCCAACCATTTAGTTCAGATCGTTGTTTCTGAAAGAGTTTGATCGCTTGAGTCTGATTTTGACATTATATTTAACCTATGACATTTTGATATTTTTTGAGCTGTTGTTATTTAAACAATTTTTATTCAATCTCACACCAAAGTCATAGCAATTGGCGATAACTGGCTGTTTATGGGGATCTTAAAACACGGGGATTCTTATTCATTCTTAACCCTAGAAGGGCACACTGGGGTCCGTTGGACCCCAGCAGTTTTTTTCTTTGCTGTAACTTTTGTAATGCACAAAATATTGAAAGCTCATACCAATGTAAATTTCCTTTTACATCTTAGTAAAAGTTTCTAGTGTGTGGTGATTTTTTCAACGCGTTTATTGCTTTATAATTTAATATTGAAAATGGTCTGGGGTCCATTGGACCCCAGTGTGCACTTCATGAAATTTTTTTGAAATTGCGAAAAAAAATTAACACATTTGTTTATTGCCTTTTTTGTTGCAAATACATTTGTTATAAACGTATTTATAAGTTTAAAGTAATTAAAATGCCATTTATCATTTTTTATCACTTTGGGATATTTGAGGACATCAACTTTTTTTGTGAAATATCTTGGTTTCCTCTTATGCAAATAATTTAGGAATTTCGGAGTGAAACACGTACGAACAAACTCCAATGGAATGGATTGTAGAACAATAGTTTTGAACATATATTAATCATAATAGTAAACTATTCATCAAACATTGACGTTTGAAATCATTTGGAGATCGAAAGAGAGAGCGAAATTTGGTTTAGGATCTGCCTGGACCAAAAGGAGCAGTGCCCGACGTCAAAACTCCCCGGCAAGCTTGGAAATTACTGTTGGATAGCGCTTTACGAAATAAAATAATGACGCACACAAATGAGGAAATACAACGGCAGCGTCAAAATGTCACAATTCCTCAATCGTACCACGGTGATGTAGATGTTGAGGAAATTGAGGCTTTTTTTGAACTTCTATGTTTTTCTGGGGTGCAGAAGACGTGCAACACAAATTTGTATGAACTGTGGTCAACTGAGTTTGGATCTACGTTGTATCAATGCACCATGTCTCTTCACCGATTCCTGTTTTTGCTGTCAACCTTGCGTTTTGATGATAAAGACACGAGAATGCTGCGCAGAACGATCGATAAATTTGCGACACTTCGTGAAATTTGGGAAGGGTTTGTAGATAATTGCAAGAAATATGACACTCCTCATGAGTATTGTACTGTAGATGAACAACTTCCCGGTTTTCGTGGCCGTTGCCCCTTTCGGATATATATGAAAGGAAAGCCAGATAAGTATGGCATAAAAATTGTAATGATGAATGATACAAAAACGTTTTACATGGTAAATGACTGTCCTTACATAGGAAAAGTAGTTACCAATCCAGATGAAACTGTTCCGACATATTATGTACGGACATTGTCAATACCAATTCATGACACGAATGGAAATATTACGTGCGACAATTGGTTCGCTTCTGTTGAGCTTGTAAAGAAGATGCTAAAAGATTATTCAATAACGATGGTGGGCACCATTCGTAAAAACAAGCGTCAAATTCCAGTGGATTTTACAAGAAGTACTATTGTTCGGTCTTCACGATTTGCCTTTGACCCTGACATGACCCTAGTGTCTTTCACACCGAAAAGAAATAAAATAGTGCTTTTGTTGTCATCTTTTCATTTGGATGGAGCTATAAATGAAGAGAATGGAAAGCCCGAGATTATTTGCATGTATAATGCCACTAAAGGAGGAACAGACACATTTGATCAACTGTGTCATGAATGTACAACAGCCAGAAAAACCCTTCGATGGCCAATGCAGATTTTCTATGGCATGCTAGACCAAGCTGGTATAAACGCAATGGTTCTCTACTCTCATATTGATAGTAATGAAAAAATAAACCGGATAACATTTTTGAAAAACTGGCTTTGTCACTCATCACACCTCATTTGCATCAACGGATTTTGAAAAAAACCTGCCTTCTTCAATCAGGAATACCATTGCGGAAATGTTAAAAATTGAAATATCAGCAATTGATAAATCTGAAATCCTTCAAAGCAAAATGCGATGTAGCTAATGCCCAAGGAATAGAGACAGAAAAACAAGAATTATATGCTCATCGTGCCGCGCTCCGATGTGTGACGATCACCGAAGTTATCTGTGTACTACCTGTACTGGAGTGAGAAATTAACAACAAATCATTTTTTCTAAAAATTTATATTATACGTGTAAAATAAATAATAGTAATGTACATTTTGGAGCAATAGGAAGTCCTAATGAAATTTGTGAAAACAAAATTTTAAAAAATACACAAGAAACTTTTGTTGTTTTCAATTGCTAAAATTAATACGTTTTATGGAAAGAAAAAATATGAAACATTTTTTTACATAAACTACACAATGTAATACTTAAGCTGTTAAAACTATTTGTCTGTACATCTAAAACAATCATAAGAGTAAATAAAAGTAGGATTGGTGACTTTCTTAAAGAATTTTTATGTCTTTAGAATGAAAAATATTGTTTTACTTTCATTTTATTATGTTTAAATAACTTATATTTACATATTTGTGTAAGAAACACTTCTATTATTGATATTTACTATATTAATAGTAAAAAAATATCAGGGGGTTGAAATTAAAAAATTTAAAAGTTATGGGGTCCGCTGGACCCCGGTGTGCACTTTATGATTGAAAAAAGAAGTGTGCACTTGTAGGGTTAAAACATTGACGTGATTCGACTCGCGGCCATCAGCATAATCGGCGAGCTAACCAAATTGGACATATTTATTGAAAATGTGGCTTCTTTGTATCTGATTAGTAACATTTAATTTAAAAAATTGACTGAGATTAAAAGTATTGAGGAGAAAAATGTTTATATTTCAATAAAATCACTTTTTAATTACATTTTATCACCAAATATGAATTAAAAGAGCATCGACGTCCTATATTACTAGATCTGACTCATTTTCGTTCGGCCAATCCCTTAAAATTTACAGTTTTTCGCATCACCTGGTAGGCTAACCTTTTTTTTACTCCTGATATAATTGAGATGTATGAGTTAGACGTTGAAAGGAGTCTCCGAGAGGTATCTTCATTATTTGAAACTCTTGCGTGATGCTCTCGAAATACCCTCATATCCTCGTTCCTAGAAATTGGACGTTGCTTCCTCCAATAGAGCTCCAATAGGAAGAAAGGATTAATTGGAAATTGCTTCTCCGTGTATCAGTAGTTTATCTACCTCAGGCAGCATGTAATATCAACCATAAAATTGGTTGTTTAAGCTCAATCATTTCCTTGCAAATTAGGGTGAAGGCTTCATTAATAATCTCGTAATCACTGAATAGTGATTTTATTATCACTGAAAATCGATGTACATGTATTTCATCGATACCTGAAATAAAAATTGTAAATAATAAGAATAATTACATTTCATGCATTAAAAGCATTGTTCTTAGATTGTTCCAAATTGTGTAAACAGCTCCAATGTATAGTAGATTGGCAATGTTGTAAAAAATTTCTTATTCATTGGGAATAATTTTATATTAACCCATAATTTCAGCTGATGACTTGCTATCTGCGAAAAAATGCCGAGCCGTGTTTCTATCATTCCAAATTCTAGAGGCTTGCTTAGTCGCGTCGATTAGTTGTCCTTTATCACTCTGAATGCCTTTTTTCTTCAACAGCTCCTGGTTCCCATCATATTTCCTGTCTGAAATAAATCTAAAATTAAAACACCTTTACTGTTAATGGTATGATGATTGAGATTATGGAATGATTAATTTTACTCACTATCCTCCAATTTCTTAATTTCCAACTGATAATAATTAATGCGCAAAAGAAACTCGAAACTCCTATGACGGAGGGACAAGCCGAACGGATACGTTGATTCATCCTCCAACCTCATTCTTATTTGCCCCAAATTACTCATATAAGATATCTTAGCACCACAGATGTAGTACGTCATTGTACTGATTTATATTAAATCGTTGCTTACCTAGCTGTATGGTAATGCATCATTAAATTATTACAGGTGCAAATGGAAACAGTTGGGCGCAGTACAACTTCCAAAATTTCGCTAACCCGTACAACCCTTTCCTCGAGTCGCTCATCCTCGCTGGCCTCTGTCCTAGACCCTCCGAGCCTCCTCATTCCTCCCGAAAACTGACCGCTCTGAATGCGATTTATAATTTTATAATTTTGCAACTACGAAATGCAACAAAATATTAAAAATAGTTTGCATCGTATTCACGCCAATCGTACGATCAAGCGCGTCTTTAAACCATGTTTATTCGAGAAAAATTGAAGATGTTGTTGCCTTTGCTAAAAATGAGGCTGTGGAACTCCGGAAAATAGCGAAAAAGCTTTGGGAGAGGTAAATTAGCGGGGGTATTTGTGTGAGCTTCAAACATCAAAAAATTAATATTTGTCACTATTAGATGACAAAAATTTCATTTTTTCCGCGTAAGCAGAAATAAAATAAAAATTTTCTGTCATCCCAGCATAATTCCGTGTATATTGTATATTTACGTCATTATCACCTCATAATCATCAATTACAAATTCATAAATATATTTATGACTTTTTAACCAATATAAAAATAGCTCAAATATCACTTAAATGGAAATGCACAGGATATTGGTCGAACTATTCCATGCATCAAAACAGCAGCGTTAACAAGGTGCAGGTATCGGGAACGCTGGTTGTTTCAGTTTTTTTTTATAGAAAAACACAGAATAGTTAAATAATTGCATCGGAAGAAAGTCATCTGTAAAAATAAACACAAAAGCGCAGTACTTCAAATGATATAAGCTAATGTTTAAAACAAAATAACAAAACAAACGATAAGTTTCAAAACATTATAGGAAATATGAAGGTCAATAAATCTTTATTTCAATATAATTCTGCGCAGGGGCACATCCACAATAAACTAAAAGTTTAGCATAAAACACTCATAAATATTATTGTCACCACAAAGCTCTGAAGAATATTGTAGAAGGCAAAAAAGAAGGGTATTATTAAAATCGTCTTTAATAAAGAAATAAGCTATATTGGAAAATAAATATTACAGGTACATTTTAAATTTGTCCAACCCTTTAAAGAAGACAATGAAATAAATGAAATAACACAGTAGTAACATTCACATGGTGATAGCAATGAAAAAATATTTGAAAAATAAATTAAATGCCGAAACTTAAGATGTTCTGGATTCCATGAAACACACTTCCAATCCAAAGCGTTGCGTTTTCTTTTCGTCGCCAAGGGAAATCAAATTTTAATTGTTGCTCATGGTACGAAACCAATGCTGATGCGCGGAACCGGATTGGGGGTGGGAACTGAATCTCAGCATATTCACAGCACTAAATTTTTGGCGTAGGGCGTCTCACTATCCGAATGTATACGATCCTTCCTAGGTTGTACCTCGGCCAAAATGAGACTACCTGTGATTTGGCCACGATAACGCAACTTAACCCGATGTAGTAGATACCGTAAGATATAACTAAATACTTTTTCACAAAGTGGTTACCTCCACAAATTTCGATTCTATCTTGTGCATATTTCTTAGCCCCCTCCCCATGGATCCGTCACTCAGTACGTACATACTTAAGTATGTAGTACGCACATGCCAGATAATACACTTAAACCTTTCGACGTGCTTCAGCGACCTAAACGTATCGGCAATTGCCCAGCTCGAGTGAGAGAACCAGTGTCGGGCTAAGGAGGGAGAGGTTGTAAAAATTGCCCAGGGGAGGGCGCCCTTTCGCAATTTGCTCCGCTCCTTCTCCTCCTTTACTGTCGCCGAGGATTTGCCGCGAAAATACGACCTCCTTTTATATGCATATGCGTGTACCGTAAAGCCGCGTGTGGTACGCAAGGGTAAAAAAGAAGAAATCCACCACGCGCCGTAAAAAAATGAACGCACTCTCCCTTTTTGAGTGCAGGAAGGTTTGAATTCTTGGCCAACAATAGAGGGGCATGAGAGAAAGGAAAGAAAGGGGTCTCGGTATACCTACCTGCTTCTTTACCAATATCCTATACCCACGTTGTAAGCACTCCAAAAGAGGAAAGACTTACGCGAACCATTTTGACATTTTTGCTCGTGTAATCACGAGGATTAATAGGATAAAATCAAAATGAATTAACCCTATCTAATGCTGAGCTGCTTCTGGAAGAAATTAAATTTCAGGGCTTCTCGTTTTAAATATGGGAAAATTTTCTATTCAATCTTAATTATTGTGGAAGCTACATATTTCGCCATTAAACTTTACAACACCAAGGGACACGTAGTTGAAATATATCCCGAATAGAGCTGAAAATTTATACTTTTTGATGCTATTTAGAAGCAAAATTGGGTTAGGGTATAATGGTTTCAATAATGCTAAGTGATGGTCGAGGACAGAATTCACTCTTCTAAAAGCTTGAGGCGAAGACGGAACAATTAAGTTGGCCACATTATGAGACATGATGGTTTGATGAAAACTATCGTAGTAAAACAGGAGGAAGGGAAGAAGGGCAAGGGACGGCCCCGAATGAGTTACAACGGACAGGTTATAAAGGAAGTGAAAGAGAAGAAATACGTCGCTATGTAGAGGCAGATTGGAGAGAGAGGATTGGAGAGTTACGTCAAACCGATCTCAGGATTGTTGACTAACGATGATGATGATTAGTCGATTCGGGTCGCAGAGAACATCGACGTGGATAGCGGCACTTAAGTTACGTCCGAACGCCGCCGCCATCAAATTATTTCTATTAGCCCACAAGTATAATTAAATATGATATTAACAAGCACAGGCTCTTGTACCACAACAGCAATTTGTAATTGGTATCATCGCATATTTCTGCACATCAAGTATCGGAGTACAATTTTATATGATGCCCACTAACGCCTTTGGTAAAAAACACTGTTCTAAAACGATACCTCCACTGCACAAGCGTTCAAAGATCGCCCATCGAATCAAATCCGCTTATCAAGAAGCCCAGCAATACGAATGCGCTCATCTGGCAGTAACGCTCACCTACAAAGATTGGAGAATTAATAGGTGAGCGTTAATGCTCCGGCTACTGCCAGCTGAGAGCATTTGTATTGTTGGGCTCCTAGATGAGCGGATTTGATTCGGTGTACGATTGTTGAGCGTTTGTGCAGTGGAGGTATCGAAAACATCTCGTTGCTATGGAATTTTATTTTGAACTTACAAGCGAATGACTTGAGAGGATTTATTCTTCGAGGTAACTTATATTTTCCTTGCATCTACCGGAGAGAGGAATGGAGAGTTGCGTTGAACCAATCTAAGCATTGTTGACTAATGATGATGATGACAGAATTCACCTTCGCACGATCTCTCCATGTAGTGGCTGCCGATTAGTGGACAGGTTAAACGCTTAATGCGATTCGGGGGAATAAGAGGCGGGCCCCCCGTCTTACCATTATGAACTGTTCTATACCCCTGTCCTTATGTTCAGTACTATCAGGCTCAACTATCTGGAAGATGTATTTGACAAATGCAACCATGACTAGATTTTCATTTGAAATCTGAGGAATCACTCAAAGGAAGATCCTATTCTTCCAGCATATGAATCCGTGGTTACATATTTATTTTAATTAAATTGCGTGCCATCCTTTGTTCATTTCTGTCTTCTGCTTGCATTAAGTTCGATGTGATTGTGAACAAGTTCTGGTACTTAGCGCTTAATATCCTTTTTCGAAAGGGAAAACAAGTTTTAGCATTTGTGTTCGCTCACTCTTTTATTTTTAAGTAGCCTACTGTGGTTTCGGCAATCAACCGTGACGCTGGCGTGAAGTACCTCGATTCTCTCTTATAAAATCAAGAAGTTGAGAGTGCATTTGTGGAAGCTTACACTTGGGCTTTCTCTTCTCTTCTGTCGAGTTCGAAATTGAGAGGTTAAAGTGTTTTCGGCGTCGTTGAACTTGGGGCGAGAGGAAGTGCATTAGCGGCGATTAGCAGGGAGTCGCGACTCGACATCTAGTCGTGGGGATGTGATGTGCTCCGGATATTTAGGTCTGGGGTTTAATCCACCGTAGTTTATGGAAATTTTGTTAGCATTTCATAGTCTAACGTAGGTACCCTTTAGTGGAGCATATCGAATTTTATTTAATCAATTCCGGGGGCTTAACTTAGTAAATTCCGTTTTTCACGGAGCACGTATTGGCGCTGCTTAGAACAATATTAATTTCCCTATATAGTGTGGAATTGCGCAAATGCACAAACGAAATTAGAACAGGGGCTATTTTTCCATCTCACGTCCATGCATTCTCGCATGCGTTCTAGCAATTCACCGCTTTTCACGACGCAATTTTGACTGCGTTTTCGTGCACGCATCAGATTTTGCAAGTACGTGCCCCGTGTTAAACGGCCTTAAGAATCGCTCAAAAGTATGCTGGTGAAATGTCGTCCATGCTCTGCGGTAAAGTTTGTATAGTGATCTTTCTGATTGAGTAGGATAAAATCCATCGTCATTCGGCGGATGCTGCGTGATAATTATGGAAAAGGGATTTTTACCGCAGAGCATATTTAGTCTCTTAGTATTAGTGCCCGTTGGTGGTCGAGGACCGTACTCATCCCGCAATCGATATACGAAGTCCGATCAATCAAGGTCCGATCGGCCATAATATTCAAACCACATTGACAATCCAATTTACTCTGCGCAGATTTGCTGCGCAGTATCTTTACTATTTCCATCGACAGCATCACGTCGCAATTGTTAGATCTGATTGCACAATGAGCACTTAAAAATGCCTATTAAGAGTGTGAAGTTCGAGATGTTGTTTGATTCATTCGTGCTGAGATGTGTAATGCTGCAGAAATTCATTAAATAAGTAAGGTGAAACTTGCATAAGTGACATTAAAATGCGGCAATGGTTCAGGAACTTTGACGCGGGAAGTAGGAGCGGGAAGATGCGTTCATGACGCTGTTGGCCTGGGAAGGATGCGAGTGTCAACCGATGATCTTGCTCAACAAGTGCATCGAAAAGATCGTCGGTTAAAAATTTCTGCATTGAGGGCTTGGCTCCATCTGATTTTCATCTCTTTGCTCACATGAAACGCTGGCTTAGAGGATTGTGTCTGTGACTGTGTTTTGGCCTCAACAAAGAGTTGAAGGCAGCGTAGATAATTGGTTGGAAGGTTACGTTCTCCAGCGGGGATATTGAAAAATTGTTACCATTCTAAAGCAAATGTCCAAGTAGGTACGTAAAATGGTAGCTGGATGGTGTGGCGAAATGTTGCAAAAACATTATTTTTTCACCGTGGTTTTAATTTTATGAGCGACCGCACACTGAAAAAAGAATAACCGCAAATGTATAACTGATGATTTCAGGCTTAACTGTGTGAAACATTTCCATTGTGGAAAAGAAAGAATAAACTTTGTCAGGTTCACTAATATATTTGGAAAAGCACGACCGGGGTTTGATAACATACCTTACGATATAACTATTTACTACTTTTTCAAATGCATTAGTGAACCAAAAACAGTTTATACTTTCATTTTCCATAACCGTAAATGCATTAACTTTAACTCAAGTTATGGGAATTTTGAATTTTAGAATTGTAAATTTTGTAACTTCTATTGCGTCGATTGATCGTGTTCGAAGATCTTTAACGTATTTTCTCGCTTCTCCATCTAGAATTTGATATTTTCTTTTGAGAAAACATGGGTGAAAAGGATTATGCCCTCCCGCAAGCCTCTCCGTTGGCAAAATGTAATTTCCTTTGGTTCGTTATCACGTGCGCGAAACAGGGTCATTCGGCTTGCTTCTTGGTGGGGAGTTCGTCCAAATTCTCTCTCCGCATAAGAGAACTGTGAAGATGTAAGATATCAATCTCGCTCAGCCTCACCATTTCTTGCGTCGTAAAATATTTTGTGTGATCTTTTTGTCCCTCCCGAGATGTAGTGTCGTGGAAATGAAAGCCACGCTTTGCGGGGCTAAGGGTGGCGAATGAAATGGTGTAATGGCAGAACTAAACTTGAACCGTCGTTCACACAACCAAGGCCGGATCCAGAATTTGTTCTGTGGGTGGAGAGGTACCAGGGGCGGTCTTGGGTGATTAGGGGCCCTCGGTTGGGGCTCATGTTGGGTCCCCCCTTCCTGGTGGATTTAGGGGTCCCTCTCCACAAAAGTTTAGGAAATTGCACGCCTGGAAAGGGATTTTGACGCTAAATGGCTCTACAAAAAACGGATAAAAGTTAATAAAAATAGAAATTTCGCAAGAAAAAATACCATGCAAAAAAGAGAATTTCACATCTTATACAATTTGATAATGTATTTTTGTTCTTTTATGTATTATTTAGTGAATTTGTTCCTTGAAACTGCACTGAAATCTAGAAAAAAACTCCTAAAA
The DNA here is from genome assembly GCF_921293095.1 of Ischnura elegans. Lineage (NCBI taxonomy): Eukaryota > Metazoa > Arthropoda > Insecta > Odonata > Coenagrionidae > Ischnura > Ischnura elegans. Next base: position 58,562,867 of record NC_060252.1, read on the forward strand.
TAACCTTTCGAATAACCCAGTGAAAAAAGCATCAAGTTCACTTTTATCTTCTGACACTTTTATTTTATTTATTATTTTATAAATTTTTTTTCACTGTGCATGTATACAGTGTAAATCCACTAATGAAAACGTAGAATTTTGTAAAAATGAAAAAAAATTGTTTCAAGTAATCTGACAATGAGTATTTTTTATTAACCTTTCACATACGCTTCACGATAGACGTGAGCCTTGTGGGGCTCCCTATGCTCGCGGCCCTCGGCGATTGCCGACCAGCCGACCTGGCTAGACCGCTCCTGGGGGCATAATGGCCCGATAGGCAAATGGTCTCCTTATATTTGAGATTAAAAACAACGTTCAACGATTAGTATGCGAAATATTCTCTTTATTTTAATATGAAAGTTATTGATATGAAATTAAATGATTAAGGCTCCATAATTATACAAAACAAAACGAACGTAATGATAACCGTATTAAAAATCTTGTCTATTTTTTTAAAGCGTCTCGGGAGGGGGGGTCTCGTGATCCCATGCCCCCTCTAAATCCGCCTATGCACACAGCTAGTAACAGTTTTTTTTAAGTTTGCTTTAATAAATATTGAAAATAAAAGATATCATATTTTTTAGATTCAAAATTGCGTAAACACTTTACTGAAAGAGCTACAGACGAAGGTAACTGTTGACAAAATATCGAAGTACGTCTCGTGCAAATATTCAGTTATCGCGAAGTATCCACTCCAATGTTCTATTTGAGACCCGTTGACCTAGAAAAATGCGATGTTGTCAGTATTAAGTCATCCTGAGTGAGCTCCTTCATCATTTTGTTTCGATTGCTGATTGTGATAGGGTTTAAAAAATAAGGAGACGCATATTTTCGAAGGAGGCTGTAACCCTTTCGAAGTGAAGTTGATGACGTCTCGAGCTCATGCCGATCTGGTCACCTTTTCTCACCTCCTTTCCACCTCACATCGGTCTCGCGTGGTTCATTGTTTACACCCTTGAGAAATGTATTTTTCTCTCATTAGTGAGCTGCTCTTTCTGAATGAGTCAATAAATCGGAACACTTATGGTATCACCAACTCACGAAAAGTAGGCGTCAACTTTCGTATTTTGTTATTTTGAACTTAGAAGAGAAGTTAATGAGGAAGATATTTTTTCATCGCAAGTTATCTGTCCCTCCCACTTACCGAATTATTTCCATGAAATGCGATTACGAGTCTGACAATGAGTGAATGTGCCATTCTTCGAGTAATATATATTTATGCGTGCCATTTTACTTCGCTATTCCTTTGCATGTATATCAAGTTTGTAGCAGTGACGTATTTGCAAAATTAGCAGTGCTGGAACGCACTTTCCTTAACTTTTTTTTATAAATTAAAAATTACTCTGTGTTATTGCAACTTATTATTTAAATATTAATATAAACTTTTATATTTTGGTTGAAAACGTATATGTTGGAAATTTTGCGGCAACAAAATTGATAAAAGTGTTATATTACATTTATGTCTTTTGTTAACCAGTGCCGGAACGGCGTTCCAGCTCGTTCCGGCATCATGACACCACTGGTTTTTAGCGTGTCAGTCTGCCTGCGTTGGCGGTAAACTTCGTGACCCCCTGCTTCGCACCCGCGATGGCGTGTGTCGAGAGCGGTAGGAAGTGGATTCTTGGATTGGAGTCGAAGAGGTCCATTCTCTTTGAATGCGAAAATTTTATGCACTCCGCCGACGGAAGATAAGGCGACGATTGTGCGTTCGTCACACTGCAGCGGCAAGCAGTTGCGTAGCCTGGAATTTCGTTCTGGGGGGGTCCAAAACCAGGGGAGGAAATGTTTGGAAAACAGGGTACTAAATAATGGGTTTTAAACTAATTTTTACACTTTTCATAATCGAAAAAACTTAATTTTAAATATTTTGTATAGTCAGGATTTCAGTATTTTATTTATTTATTTATTTATTTCACACACCACCAAAAAAGCACTGTTCGGCCTTTATAACGGGGTTGATAACATTTAAAAATCATAAACATCCATGCTCTGGATAAGGGTAACTTACCCAGGCGGGACACGAACCCGCGACCTTCGGTTTGGCAGGCGAGGACTTTACCCCGCCGCCACCGCCGGCAAGGTTTTGTTTTCTTTTATGAAGGAAAATAATTTTGTTTTTATATTTCGGGGGGGTGTCCGGACCCCCTGTGACCCCCTCGCTACGCCATTGGCGGCAAGAAGGAAAGCCGTGGTTGTAGTCGAAGTGGTCCGATGGCATTGAATGCAAACAAAAACTTCTCGCACATATATGCACGTCGTGAGACGAGTAAATTTGTGCTCACATGACACGATGCGTGCTGTCGAAAATACATCGCGTGGTTTGCGTTCGACGCAGAATTTCTGCACGCACACTTTAGACGGATGACAAGTTAAATAAAAGGAAAATGTTTCGTTTCGACCCGGAGCGAAACGAAAATACGAGGCCTGGGTTTAGTTTCGTTCCCGCACGAAATTAAAATCACCAAGGAGTTTAGTTTCGTCCGGGGCCAAAATTTTATTCTTTGTTTCGTTTCGTCTCAGAGATTTATCTTAGTTTCGACACGACGTAGTTTTGACTCAAATTTCTTTTCGACCCTGAGTTTAGCTTTCCAGGTTTGAATCCATTTAGTTTCTATAATTTCATTCGCTATAGGGAACGAAACTATTGAAATTTTATTGTTTTTTTTCTTTCGTTTCGTTTCACTTGCCATCCCTGGTTTAGACTTGGTCCCAGCTCGACATTACGTTACGTTGCGGGCAAAAAACGTGGAAAAACGGACCAATAATAGCCTACCCACAAAACGGGAGACAGTGGCAAGCCACAATTAATTCCTACCTCCCCATTGCAGTAGTTCTCCTTTGCAGAACTCTAGCTAAGGAGAGCCAGCCACTGGCATGCCACAATTAATTCCATGTCTCCAAACCGCCTGTGACCATTTCTTGAAATTGGTACTGGATTCTTGCGATTGAGCCTTGATTCTCATGATTGGGCTATCACAAGCAAACAAGATAACAACCGCCATCTCAGCGAGGTCAACAGCAGAGCATGTTGGAGGGCACTGCTAGTCGCGTTATGTAATTAACCTAATGTCTGTATACGAGACCAAATAAATTGTCATATTTACGATGGAAAGGGGTGATGTAACGTGCTGTGATCTATGTCACGGATGGAAATGCATTGCTTGCATTAGCTTTTGAAAATGGACGATGAAAATTACGGGAACATGAGGCCATAGGTGAGCCGATGTGTTTGACTGCTTTATTCAGCACCGATATTTTTATATTTTGATGTGATGTATGATATTTTAATTCGAATTTTCATTCATTTTGTTTACTCTTGTTCCAAGAATCCATTTTGACATTCACCAACAATTGTTTTTATCACACAAAGAGCCTGTTTCCGGCAAAGACAACAGAAAATGTATTTTTTATTGTACCTATCCTGCAGTGTACGGTACTTTCATGACCATCCGTCATGGAAAAAAATCAATTTGATGCACTTTATTTATTATTATATTTATTATTTTTTGATGCATTTCAAATATTTAGCTAGAAATTTCACCGTTGTAATATGTCAGTTCGTTTTTTATCCCCATCTCCTCTTTGTGTTTCATCCAGGGGCGATTGGGGGCTCTCGGCTGGGGATCATGATGGGCCCCTCCTTATCGCACGATTTTGACGCCGTTCTCTCCCTTAAAAAACAGATAAAACTTAAATTTCGTGAGTAAAAAACACTATGAAAAGTGAGAATTTCAATGGTTATAAAATTAAATAGTGTATTTAGTATAAAATTAAATAGTGTAATGTTTTAAAAAAATGTAATTTTGAATGTTTTCCTTGAAACTGTAAAAAAATCTTTAAAAAACAATAAAATAACCTTTTCGAATGACCCTTTCAAAAAAGCATCAGGTTCTCGTTTATATTCCGACAACTTTATTTTATTATATAATATTTTTACGCATAGAACGTAGTAAATGTTGCAACTAATGAAAACGTAGAATTTTCTAATTGCAAAAAAACTTGGCTTCGAGTAATCTGAGTCTTTTTTTATCACACCTTTAATTTACGCTTCACGATAGACGTTTTGGAGACCCCCCTATTCTCGGGGCCTTCGACTATCGCCGACCAGCCGATCTAGCCAGACCACCCCTGGTCTCATCTTCTCAAAAGACGCCCTGGATTGATATCTGGTATGGAAAATATACTACCCTCGCCCTCATTCAATGAAATCCCAATCAGAAATAAAACCATCAATTTTATTCTTGTTGAGTTGTTGTTATCCGAAATTATCAAAGAAACGATTATTTCGGCTGTTATCTTAAAGATGAATGAATGAGCATGATTTCCCTACTGAGGGTATGTAATCGGTCGGTATATAATAGTTAGTACTGTGGAGAAAAAGAAATATTATCTTTTCTTCCCCCATTTCGTGTCTACGTATGCTGGGGATGAAGCGACTCCACGTGAAAATTGTTTTATGCAATCAAAAGTGCTTCATGCAATGTCGTATCAAACATATTCTCATAAATGATTTGCCCTATAATGGTTAGTACTGTGGAAAAAAAGAGAAAATGACCATCTTCTTCCCTCATTTCGTACCCTCAAATTCTGGGGATAAATCGACCCCAGGTGAAATTTTTTTTAATGTAATGAAAAGCGTTTTATGTAACGTTGTATTAAACATACTATTGTAAATGATTTTACAATAATAGTTAATCCTGTGGAAAAAATAGAAAACATTCTCATTTCGTATCCACGAATGCTGAGGATAAAGCGACGTGAAAATTGGCGCAGGCGCCAAATTCAGCGTCGAAATCGGTAAATTGGCTCCACTGTCCATTAGCGACCTGCTGGTCGCAGCGTGCCCCCCACACACATAAGGTCGCTATCTCCTAGTCCTCTGTCCTCCAGCAACCCTCTCCCCTCTCTCCTTGCGCTTCAATTGCCCACCCTGTGATACGCAACCGTGGGAGGGTAGGGCAGCTCTGTGTGAGCGGGATGGGGTCATTTGTGAGAGGCAATTACGTCGCACACTGCACTCTTTGCTCCCATCGCCCCCCTACGGTCACCCTACACCCCCAAGGCCAGCGCGGCGACAAGGTGGATCGAGGATGACGTGCCCGGGGGTCAGATGGGAGGACTGGAGGCAGAAAATAGAACCAAGTGCATCCTCTCCAAAGATATTTTTTTTCATTGAAGCTCTAATTCGTTACATGTGTCAAAAGATGACGATTCTCTTTATAAACGAATCGCACTAAAATAAATACTTAACCATGGAAGGACTTTTAATCGAAATATGGCGATTCTCTTGATAAAAGAATCTTAATTAAAGCAATACTTATACACTAGAAAGACTTGTATTCGATACATGTATCGAAAGATGACAATGCTCTTGATAAATTAATCGTTCTTAAATAAATACTTAACCATGGAAGGACTTTTCATCGAATGATGGTGACTCTCTTGATAAAGGAATCTTAAAAAAAAAAAAAAAATACCACTAGAAAGACTTTTATTCGATACACGTATCGAAAGATGGCCATTCTCTTGATAAACGAATCGTACTTAAAAAAATACTTAACCCTAGAAGAACTTTTATTCCACGCATGTATCGAAAGATAACGATTCTATTGACAAAAGAATCGTATTTTAAAATATAGTTAACTGTAGAAGGACCGTACCCGTCATTTTGAAGGGTAATCTCTACTTAATCATGTTGCCTATAATTTTTTCTGTCGTCAGCATTTTTCATGACTTCTATTTAGTTTTTAATGGAACGTACTCTGATTTATATATATTTGTTTATCAATAAACAAATCATATTCATTGCAATAAGCCCCAATGAATCTATGCTCGTATTAAACTCTGAAGCGAAATGTTGGCAAACAATTTTTCATATAATTACTTAAGATCTACACTCCAAGACACAAATCAACGTTAAAAAATTGTACTCAAGAGAAAGAAAAAAATTTGAAACTTTTATTGAAATGATATATGCTACTTCGTTTCGTGATGAGTTGTTAAGATAAAAAGCGCAGCGTTTCCATTATGTTTCGCTAGTTAGGATGGGAATCTTTACAGGATCGTAGATCGAAGTTTAGACTAAATTTACTCAGTAAATTTGGGGAAGATATTTTCTCAGGCGACGTGAAACATGTCCTACGTTTACTATCGTGATATGGTAGACGTGATCACGAGAAGAAGATAATGAAATTGGTTTCGCAAAACATAGAGGTTTAAAATGTCATTCTTTCCTCGCACTATTAAAGATAGCTACGGTGTCTCAATTAGTAGGATTAATGGCATCACTCGCTAGGATGACTTATTGAACGTTTTTTGTTTCTTCTATTGTTCTAACCTCGGATGGATTTATAAGTATATTAATTACTAACCATAGGCGAGATTTGTCTTTGCACGAATATGAACGTATATTTTGCTATTATCCGTAATGTTTCTATGACCATGGGGTGTGCATATGGCGGTCCTCTTGCATGCTGCATCTCTGTGATTAATCACCCCCTGCCAAGCACCCTAGAGGTGGCTCGGAGGGTATTATGTAGATGAAGATGTTTCCCGCACCTTAAAATTTAAAGCTCATAATGCATGCAATGGTTAGCGATCATTTCATGTATAGTAGAGCATCGTAAAATCGCATCGAAAAATAGTTTCGCATTGTACCTTGGTATTGGGTATTATAGGTACATATTTAAGTGGGTTCATAGTAGTCGCCACTCGCGTCGCTGACCGGCAAATTGATCCTAGTTTTTCTGGGAAATAAGGCATAATTTGAGGAATTAATACAAATTTGTATACATGATGATGTGATCGATCAAATTCATTAATTTTCAATGCTATTCTTTGCAAATAAAAACATTATAATGCAAAATATTGGAAAAAAGTGGATCGCATCGCACCCATCAACGCGCTGCGGACATTTTTGAAAACCGATGAAAATGCGACCGAAGTGGCAACAGAAATCAGCCTTCAATGGGATGGAATTGGGCCTCCTCTATGCAGTCCCCTTGGTTTCTAGAATCCCCGTCCATATACGGTGCAGTGGTTCTGGCCTAGTCGTCTTTGTGATATCGTCAGCTCGCAGGCGTATTTCGTCTCCGCTCATTGCCAGCAGGTAAGCACTTAACTCGCGGAGGTTTGTAGAGGTCATTTTCCCGTCGCCGGCCGTTTTCGCGAGTTTGCCCTCAAGTCTGTTGATTCTCTCATCTCCGATCGATTTTCCCCTAATTGAAAGCAATTGGCTCCCCGCCATCCAGCGCTGCTGTCCCCTGATTCACGACTTGGCCTCCCTGGGAATTTTCAATTTGATCCTTCCTCTCCTTTCTTTGTGTTCGGGTCGCGTCGGCTAGATGTGCAGGTTTATTTCTAATTTTGCCTAGTGCTGTAAACCACTCTTAATGCCAGAGGAGTTTTCTCACGGTGAGCTCACAATTGTTTTGGCTCATAGATATTTGGTTATCTCCTTCGTTGATTAAATTCGATCCGTTTAACATTCTTAGTTGCTTGAACTCTACCCGTATCTAAGTTTAGATGCTTAATGATTTCTAGCGTTTTTGCATCAAGCATCTTGTTTAATTGATGAAGTGTAATCATTAAGCTGTTAAATATTATTAGCCCTGGTGTATGATGCCGAAAGTTAATCGTAGCAAATATGTGAGATAAAATATAAATTACGTGTTTAATTTTATTTGATAATATTTATTCTGTATCAAAAATCTATGTTTATTCTCAAAGATTCTGTTTTGTCACCTGATGACAAAATAAATATCCTCCCGTGGATAATTGCAGGAGATCACGTATATAACCATCAATTATCATTTTAGGAAATCGAAATTTTTCTCATATCCCTTGAAGCAACATCATTTTTACAGCTCACATATTATTTGGTAAAACACAATGCTTGAACGCGCTTCTCAGCATCTCCAATCTCCTGAATAGATGCGCGAAATAATGTTTTCTACGTATGCATATTGCATGTTAAAGTATGAGAATAAATGATCTCTTCCTTACAGCTTAAATCCCTTGCCTGTAGACGAGCTTATATCTTTCTCTAAGTTGTGTTTCAAAATTTTTATTTATCAGGGAATGAATGATTTGTTTGTACCTGTATTTAGTTTATTATTGAATGATATTAGCATATTTAAGGGAAATCATATGATTCTTGCACGTTTACTTGTGGCTAACCATCTTTGGGCCAATATAACTGTTAGCTATGCCTTTCCACCAACGAAATCTCGATAATTTTCTACCACAGGTGATAAATTTCAATATTTCCCAATCATGTACTCATTTCAATGAATTCTTAACAAATATCTACTGCAATGGACCCGTCATGTCTCTGAATGACCTAAGTATCCTATTAAGTTATGTTACCGTGGAGAAGGTTTCAATTTTTTTTAACGACACTCGTTTCCTTGGGGCTGGTTCGACTCTGAATTCACCTGTCGAAGGTGCGCGGAAATAGATTTGAGAGGCCTTGTCTCGTTTCCGAGTGGTCTCTTCCAATTTGTTCCTCGCTGGCGGTCTCTTTTCTTCTTATATCCGGCACCGCAAGTGCGATTGACGGCGATTCACTCGTCGTAATGGGCAAGAAGAATGGAATATGGGAGCGCTCTCGGAGATAATGAGCGTGCGTTGAGGGAGAGAAAAACTTAAAAGGATAAAGGGGAAGACGTGTTAAAAGGCGCTCGAGAATCATGCTTCTTTTAGGTCACATCAAGAGGCTATACTCATTTTGTTTGTTGGCACAGGTACCCGAATTTTGTGGCGCATTAGTAATATTCGTAACGAATTTTTATTCGTTGATTTTTCAGCATGCTGCTGAAAGTGAACAATGTAAGTGCTTACAAATAACATTTTCATCTAACTGTAACGAATTTATTTGTTCCAGAGACATTAAAAGGAATGTATAGAAAATATCATATTTCAAAAGATATAATGAGAAAGACGAAAAAAATATTTACACGGAAATACTCACATATATAAGTTCTAAACTTAGAACGTAGGTTTCCGCGGCGATGGTCTGATCTCTGCATTTCTTCAGGGTTTTTCCCGCGTCAGCTTGTTTTGCTGGCAGGATAGGCAGCGAAATTGTTGTCTGTAAACAAGCTGACGTGGAAGAAAACCCTGAAGAAATGCAGAGAAGTTCTAAACTTTATAGAGACATTTATCTAGGAGAAAGTTATGCAATAATCTTTTGAAGGCATTTAAAGTTGTCCATTTTTTTAATATGGCATGGGATAACATTATGTAGTTTTATCCCCATGACTGTGCGACCCCGGGAGCACAATTTAAAATTCTGTTGAATAGTATGCAAAAACTCAGATCTCCTGGTGTAGTTGGTTGTGGAAGTTCTCATTCCTGTCAAATAGATACTTGCCAATCAAATGATATGGCAATAAATAAACTATTGATTTCCTTAGAATGTATTGGACGACAACATAAATATTTCATGAATGAACTTTTAAGTACAATCAATACTTTTCGGACTGTCAAGTATGGTGAGAGCAACAGAGGATGTTAAATGTAATTATGTCAATCAAATGGCATGTTTTAACGAAAAAGTAAAACATTAAAAATTATGAAAAATCTGCTGAGCATTTTTTTTCGGTACCTGAAATTGCTTAAAGGGTGATATTGGTCTCAGCAATCACGAGTTGTTCTGAGGATTTTAAATGGGTTAAAAAACATTTTCATTTTGACCTTTGCAGGTCTATTACACTAACTCCCGACTGATTGATGTCCACATGGATGGTAATTCTTTTTATAGCCCTATTCCTCTCGTTTTAACAGTTAGATTTAAACTTCAAAGTATTTTGGGTACTGACTCGTTTTCATCTGCTTAATTACTTCCTTTTTCTTCAAGCGTATTGTACTGTCTTCAGTAAGTATACCTTGAAATGGGACATTCTGTAAGCATTTTCTCTCTTTCCTGGTCTCCTATTGTAAAGAGCATTACGGATTTTCCTCCGTTTGTAGTATCTGACGTCCAATGGGCTTTCATCTGTTTTTATCCTTCAAATACTTCTGGAATGAGTTGCCCTCTGCAGTCCGTTGGTTGTCCCATTGTACTGTTTATTTTTGGTTCCCGTATGGCTTGTAATCTGAAAGCCTTTAAATCTATTTTAAAATTTCTTGCTGGAAAGCTCTTAGGAGGACGCAATATAGTGACGGCTGTTGGTAAATTTTCTCATTTCATTGACCTTGATTGAGTCATCATGAGATCATCATCTCTATTCCTACCATAGTCAACCCACCTATCTCGAATTTTTTTCGTCCCTACCACTCCGGTGGAAGAAGTAAGCTGTGAAGGGGTCTCGTAACGTCATCGGGTTAACTTAGTTTAGAACGAGGGAATACCAGAAAAATTATTCATTATACTATTAATTACAATTACTACCGTTCGAAACAAGAACCGCCAAAATTACAAAAATAAATGAAATGAAAACAAACGGACGACTTTTACATCCTTAAAAACCTGTCTTATGCAACTCATTCGGGCTGTTATCTTGCCCATCTTCCCTTCCATCTGTCCTTGACGATTCATGAGGCATCTATTTTTTTTCACTCTTCCTAGCATCACATTTCGAATTTTTCCATTCTTCACTTCTTTTCACCTGTCAATGTCCAAGCTTCGCTCCTATACGGGTAAACATGCTCCCTATGTAGCATCTGGCGTTTTTTTAACTTTACTTCTAAGCTTGTATTCATAGCTACAAGTTAATTACCGGCTGAAATAATTTACCATAATCTGTCAATTCAACGGAACAATCTAAATGAATGAAATATACTTTTGCCTATTTATTTAGAGAAACCTCTGAATTGTTACTCTTCAGAAATGTTTCCCGTCAGTGCAGAATCTTTCTATAGAGCAAATATTAATGGATTGTCGTTCGAAAGTGAAATATTTCGTGAGTATGCGAATTAAGCCTTAGCAAGCCGGTAAAATAATAAACCACCATCCTGCTACTCACAATCGCTTTTGATAGTTCGGCTTAGGACCGCCTTTCTGCCACCTGATGTTTTACGCTTCTGGAAACGGAAACCAACGTGACGGATTCGTTGTGTCCCGTGGACTAAAAAAGAAATTGGATCTGGCCTGGATTTCTCGTGAAAGAGCGTAAAATGCTGTTTCGACGTCTCTTTTTTTTCTTTCCCGGATCGGATTTTACGCCATCATCAGTTCATTGTTGTTGACTGTCGCGCGTCCGACACTCCTTACAACATGGTCCGATTTTCGGAGTCACTTGCAGTTTTCGGATCGGGATCTAATGAGCACTTCCGATTCCATTCACGGATCCGTTGGACTCAGTTCAGCGTTAGTTCGATCCCTGGGTTTCGACAATTCCCATCGGGAAGTGGCTGAATATTAAGAAGATATCCCTGCGGAGCTTTTGGTACACGACCAAAGCCTCTTACTTTTTTTTGCATATCTCACCTTACATGGCACCATTGAAGTCGTGTGTTTATTTTGTGTGATAAAAATTTTGTATAATCTTAACTACTACACTTGCGACCGTGAGTGTCATAGGTGCGGTTTTCAGGAACGTCGAGAAATTCTGTCACCTGAGGTAGCCAATACCTCACAGGCAACTCGTTTGATTTTTAAAACAGAGTACATCATGTGGGTAAACTTCTCTCGGGATGCCTACGAGATTAACAAATTTCATTCATGACTTCAAACTTCATTCATTCAAAAAATAATAGAAAAGAATTTAAATATTAATTATATTTATTTATTTTATTTATTCATTATTAAGATTCGCGGATACGTCACCAATATTTGTGGCCAAAAAATAATTTTTGATATTTTTTTTTTAAATTGGCGTCTCGTCATCATTTTGGCGAGAAATTTTACCTTCATACCGAAAGGAATTTTTACCCAGTCATGGATGCATAAACATGTGAGTGTAAGTTTTGTTTATTCCTCCGGCCTTCGTTTTGCGGGCCAAGGTTACATATTTGTGAGAGAAAATGCATTTGCAGATTACTTCGGTGAATGCACATTAACACTTTGTTTCTGCAGGATTTAGGGGATTTTGGGATTTACGGTACGTATTTTTATTTCACATGTTGTCTTCGAAATTGCCGCGCGAGAGAGTGTGCGGAGAAATTAAGAATGCACTCTTGAGTGGAAAATCCTGCTTAAGTAGAACGAGTGCTTGCAGAAACTATGCAGGGAATGGAGGTGCGTAAAGTTTAGACAAGTGTGCAGTTTTTAAAATTAATCTGTCAAAAATCCTTTTTCTTCCACTTGATGCGAAAATGGTCAGGTATTATGTCTGTTCCTAAGGGGTTTTTATGCGTTTGAGTAGGTGTCTTCCTGCCATCTGAAAGTATATCTATTCGTAATGGTCTTCAGCGATAAAATATCTTGAAATTTTTCGTTATCGAATTTACAGTTTGCACTTTGCATGGTAAAACTTTCAAAATTTCCCTAGATGATTTTAGATAAATCTGTTAAAAATTTTTTGAAATAAAATCTTATTTATCGTTTGAGTATTTAAACGTATGATTTGATGGATGGGAGTAGTATTGCTTTAATTCTATTCAGATTGGAGGCCAAGTATTTTCTGTAGACATACTAGGTGTGTGAAGGATCCACATCAAAATCAGTGAATTTCGTATTTTTTTTCTGTTAAGTAAGGGAATAGACTCTTGTAAACAATTACGAAAGGGAAATGACGTCATAGGAATAACCAGAGATGGTTTGATAATGAAACTTAATTAGCAATGTATGAGGGCTATGGATCTATGAAGGAGAATTAGGTATAGTAGGTGCTTAGCTGAAAATAAGATATCGTAACATTGTGATTGTGCTGCTGTAACCACAATCTATGTCCTCTCTACTTGTATTATTGTTGGACCCCATTTCCAATGCTAATAATACCAGTTTTCCTCGTCGAGAATTTAACCTGTTAATGAGAATTTAAAAAATTACGATTAATTTTGAAAATAATGTTTTTTCGTAGTATTTGACAAAAAAAACACCCAGAAAGTGCCATTTTTTGGACATACAAAATACCATGAAATTGATGATAGCTCATCGAAAACTTCCACTAATGCCATTGAATACGAAAAGTTTAGAAATTGAGAAGTCAAGTCAACGAATTTTCCGCTACTTTTCCACTCCGAAACCTTTCCGATCAAGTCTTGCTTTCCTTGCTCTAAATTAGCTTCAAATTAGGAATATGTGCGAAAGAAATCATATTTTTGAAAATATTTTGGTTTGCAAAAAGAGCCAAATCAATGCGTTTAGCTAAAATAATTTTATGAAATGGCCCTGTGGATTTCATTACTTCTAAAATTACATTCTTTTGAAATCAATGAACTACTCGGAAAAATTCAAAACACGTGAAGCAATCCTCGTGCAATATGTGGAAGCGAATAATTTAAGACTAAATTTAGGGATAAATCGGCGGTATATTGTGAATAATATTTTAAGAGGCAAACTACTCGCCTCTGAATTGGTGTGCGAAATAAACTTCTAATTAAAATGCAAAATACGTGAAGTGATCCTTGTAAAATATATGGAAACGAATAATTTAAGACTACATAATGGGATAAATCGGCGGCATATTGTGAGTAATCTTTTTAGAGACAAACGTCTCGCTTTCAAATCAATGTGCGAACTAAACTCTTAATAAAATATAAAGGACATGAGTTATTCCTTGTAAACTATATAGAAGCGAATAATTTAAGAATATATTTAGGGATAAAATGGTAGCATATTGTGAACAATCTTTTTGGAGGCCAATGTCTCGCTTTGAAATTAATGTGCGAAATTAACTTCTTATAAAAATACAAAAGACATGAATTAATTCTTGTAAAATACATTGAAGCGAATAATTTAAAATAAAATTTAGGGATAAACGGACGGCATATTTAGAATCATCTTTTTGTAGGTAAACTTCCCGCTTCTGAATTGATGAGAGTGATGAACTGCTAATCATTGAATTGTGGTGTCCTTAACCTCGCATCCATCTCAGCCGATGATGACTGGTAATTAGAGGTGGGTATTCAAGCTGTCTTTGTGTCGTTAATGATGAGTGGGTTGGCTGGTCACGGAAGGAACATTTGCGGTGCTGGACGAAGGTTTGAGGGAAAACCCGAATACGTCATTAATATTCTCGGAACGGAAGGCCCCAGAGGAATCATGACGGGTTGGGATCTCTGTGCCCAGCGAATAGGTCATGACCCCTGCAAAGAAAATCGCATTAGTGTTGGACGAAGGGAATATATTTTGAGCACCTACGCTAGTGAAAACCACCATGGGTCCATCTGACTTGAAAATCTCTCCAAATTTCCTCCCGAGTACACGATAAATCCTTCTTGAAATTCTTGGATCAATTTAGGCAATGAAACCCGGAAGGAGTGATTATACTTCTATATAATTTGTTATTCGCGCTATAGTAATTTTATGTAGCCATTTTGTATTCTATATTTGAATGGAAAATTTTATGTGGAGTATAAAAATTAATGTGATTTGCAAAGATGCCGATGCCAGGTGAAGTTTAGAGTAGTAAAAATAATCTTCTCTGATTCATGTCCTTGCGTGGTTTATCAAAGTTTGCAAAGTTATAAAGCATGTGGACACATCGAAAAAAAAAACGGTGGAATAGGAGAATTTCGTGCTGAGAATATGCATAAATGCGACTCAGCGAAGATATAGGATCGTCATACTATTGTTGCTATGTCCACGACTACTTTCTGTGGGGCTTAAATCGCAATTCAATGAATTTTAGTCATGTATATAAGTAGGCCAATTGAAATAGGAAGTAAAATCTCTGAAAATAATATTTCGGTTGCATAAGTCAACTCGATGCCAATTTCTAACCTACTTTTATTCATAGCTCTTATCAGTGGAAAATTCAACGCATCACTTAAATAGATAGTTGTAATTAGGATCCCTCAGAATTCCATCGCCTGTAAAATGACGTGATTTTCTTAACGAGTTGTTTCGCTATCAGTAACTGTTGAGGGAATAGGATTTTTGCGAAGGACGTTAGAACTTACTGAGCATTGTAGCTTTTGACCATTAATTAGCATATGAGATATCTCTTTATGTTCCTGAAGTATGTTTTAAAATAAATAGGAAATATTTAATTCTCGGTCGACGTATTAGCTAGTGTTTTGTCTTCTTCAAGGCTAGTATACAAACCAAAAGTAAAAGTAAGAGGCATTAACAGTTATGAAAACAGTCAAATGAAATTGAAATTGTTATAATATTCATTTGACATTCAATTAAATAACATACTAAGAATTTTTAATGAACATATAAACATGTAAAATGAATCGTAAAACCTTCGAGCATCGTAAAATTCTTTTCAATAGCATAACAACGAGCAAACAGGGCATTAGAACATATTTGCTTAGAAATAAGATATTCAATTATAAAAATACCTATAAAATCAATATTATATCAACAACAGTAATATGTACAAATTTATGAAATAATCAAACACTACTATCAGTCGTAATGAAAGCAATATTTGAACAAAGAAAACGAAAACGTCAACAAAATAACTTCGGATATGTTGTAGAAACGTGAATATATTAATATTTCATGATTTGGGTATTTTAGTAAATAAAATATTTTTGCAAAAAGTCTTTTGTGTCATATTGATTCACTAACATTAATTTGGTATTTTTTAAATCTAAAAGATGGTCGTCAACAATGCCATGGTCAGGCATGATACCACGCAGGAAATGTTAACACCACGCAGAGAATTCCCATGAAAACGTTGGATCTTGGTTATTTATTGTGCTACCTTTCAAATATTTCTAAATCTATCAAACTTAATCCTGTCACAATTATTGTTAGAAATTGAGTGAAATATATTTCTTTGTGAATTTATAATAATGGGTGTAAAACAATTTAAAATGGATATCATTATTTTAGAATCATATTTTAAAGATTTTTTTCGACTTTCTTGAAACGAAGTATGACAGTGGTGCACTGTCGTTTCCTTTTACCTGTCTTCTTTCCTCGACAAACGTTCGTATTTTTCCGTTTCCTCCCCTTATCGGTAATTCAGTTCTTAAATGCCCCAGCTCGTTTCGTACTTTCCTTTATGGTTCGCAGTACGACTTGACGATGGGGAAGTGAGTAATTTTCCCTGTTTGTTAACTGAGGAGTTGAGTCGCGGCTTGCGTGACTTCGTTGTGCGACCGCACGCCCATCGCCATTTGCGTCCTTCATGTGGCTCCCCCTATGTCTTTGTTCCTCCGTGTCTTTTGCGGGAGGCTTTATGGTTCGATTATAGCGAGCTCCTTGCACTGCCTGACTGGCTCGGTATGTCCAACTTTACGTTCAATTACTTTAGAGGATACATAACACCCTCTTCACCGGTCCACAGATTTGTCTAGAAATAAGATATTCAATTATAAAAATAACTATAAAATCAATTTTATAATATCAATAATGGTAATATGTACAAATCTATGAAATAATCAAACACTACTATCCGTCGTAATGAAAGCAATATTTAAACAAAGAAAACAAAAACGTCAACAAAATAACTTCGGATACGTTGTAGAAACGTGAATATATTTACTATTTCCATTAATGTCCATTTTACCTTTTTTGTAAGATATTATTCGTTAAAAACTCACTTTATAACGAAAAGAAAAAATTCTTTTCACTATAAACATAAACTTTGCACTTCTTCACTATGATTTTTCAACCCAACCGGTTTCAGCCCTACTGTGCCATTTTACTATGCATTTGCACTATGCATTGAGTACATTAAAAATGGATCAAAAGTGCTAAAACCGGTTAGGTAATCAAATCATAGTGAAAAATATTAATAGTAAAGAAATGTAAGAAAACATATTATTTAAGTGTTCTACTTTTAGCCCAAGATATTGATTGATCATAAAATTTGAGTTATTTAATGAAGCGATCATTAAACTCCTAAAAGTTCGGAAACGTGCTTTAATAATAACTTTTAGGCGATATTCAGCATATTTGAAAGTTTATTTTATTTTGTATAGGTTAGGAATATATCCCTGAGAGAAGTAGGTGCATCTTAAATCCAAAACAGAATGGTGAAATCAAATGTTTTTATTTATACTCTTGGGCTATCTTGCACAATGCAATGAGCCCCTTAAAAAGGGATCAAAAGGGCTGACACCGGTTGGGTAGTCAAATCATAGTGAAAAAATGAAAATTTTGTGTTTGTGTTGTTTTTTTATCCCCAGTTGTTTATCGATTTAAAACTTTTATTAATCGAATGAAGAGATCATTCAACTTATATAAGTGTGGAAACGTGCTTTCAAGAACTATGGGGCGTTATTCAATGTATTTTAATGTTTAATTTAATTTTGTATCTCTTATAAATATATATACCTTTTTATAGCTCTGGTAGCTTTTTTTAGAAACCGGTTAAGGCCATACTAAGCGATGCATAAGTTTAAATGCCGTTGGTAGGACAGAGCGCAAAATATCTATTTTATGCATCCTTTAGTCAGCAATCAAAAAAGGGAGAAGTATGTCTTAAATCTTAAGCAGAATGGTGAAACCAAATGTATAAAGTAATACTCTAGGAGTGGAGCCGTCTTAGAAACAATGTAGTGTAAAGATACCAAAACGCAACTACCGCAAAGCTCCTCTGTACTTGCTGAAACCTTCCTCTTCTTCTCGCTGTCTGAGCTCTAATTCCGTCTTCGCTTCGTGGTTTTACGGCCGTCTGTCTTGTGGTGTGGAGTGTTTTCATGACGCATAGCAGACAAGCAGGATTCCCTCATCAAAATTTCAGGGTCGCTTCAACTTTTAGTTTCTCTCTTGCACTCCTCTCTCTTCTGTTTCTGTATCTTTGAGAAAAGGGGAATTACGTTTTTGAAGGCCTCTCCGAAGTAGTCTGAGAATATCCTCTTAGGTTTTACAACTGTAAGTTTGTATAGCCGTGCTGTCGAAAACATTGTCTAGGTACGTGCCACGTGTATGCTCTAATTGTGTTCACCCGTCTTTGCCTTTCTTGCTATTCCATATTCTAGGCTGCCACGGACTGTAAGCGCATACAAAGACCTGATGACCCACTCGGCAAAAGTTGGTGCGAAAATTATCATCGAACGGGTTAAGGGAGTCGATTTTTGCGGCGAATGGCTACACGAGTTGGATTCGGATGGGAAAACGAAAAAGAGGGGCCTCTCCAATTTTCAAATTCAATCACAGTCAACATGAAAAATAAAATTGGTGAACGATCTCAATGATTATTGCGTAGCTTATGCATATCACCCTTACAGAACCCTCCTCCTATCAAGACCCTGGTAGAAGTGCAAATTTTCACGGAGAATAAAATAATTCGCCTTGACCAGGATTCGAACCCAGATGCCTGTATTTCTGGCAGATTGCTTTAGACAGTTAAGCTAGCGGAAGTTTGTGATACGGATTTCAATCTCAGATAAGGCAAATAAAATTTCCTGTCCTGAATTTCACAAATTTGTGAATTGCGGATGACTCCATAGACTTATCACCGTGGCTATTCCCGGTGTACTACTATCGGTCCTTGAAGATGTTGACTCTTATGAATCGAAAAATTTACGCCGTCAAGCGGAATAGATATTGTAACTTTGCAGATCCCAAATCGAGGAATGCTGCAACTTTGTAGCGTTCACCGGAATAAAATATGCTGAATGCCGCCTGAAGTGTCGGAAAGGCGCGGGATCATGGGTGAAAATGGACGGGAGCTTAAGGAGGCAGGAAGTATGGCGTTGAAGTTTCGTTTCGATTGGTCAAAAAGGAAGAGGAAGAATAAAACGGAATCCATCTGAACGTTTCCTGCCCCACGGTTGCGGCCGCTTTGAGTGATTCGATTGTAAGCTAATGAATTTTTCAAGTACTCCACCGCGTTCCACACTCTGATTCGTTCGTGGCGCTTTCCGATTTACTGCTAGGAAGCTCATGCGTTGACGAAGTTGTAAAAAGGTAGCCGATATAATTCACAGTAGTCAAATTTCCGGTAGATCAAACGGCCTACCCTTTTCTCGAGACGAAGTAATCGAAAAGTATACCTCGAATGGAAATCTCCCTGAATATAAATTCATTTTCCTATATTTCAATAATAAATTTATTCTCAAACGTGGGCGGGGAAAGTGTTGTGCTCGAAATGTCGGAAGTTCTTTTGTAGCTCCAGAATTTAGAAGGCATCAGGATTTCCTTCTCTCTGCCCAAATCAAATACTAATTGTAAATATCCGTGGCGAATATCTCGAGACCAAGATTTCATCACCTTTTGTCATCAAGATAATATTTTGATAAAGATAGTAGCATGAGGCATGGGAAATGCTTCAGGAGAGAAATCATTAAAAATTAAGTCTTTCAATTGTGGTTCTATGGGAGAACTTATAAGGGGGCCCTGAATGGGTTGGCTGTTCTGAAGAGGAGCATATTTTTAAAGAGAAATGTAGAATAGGATGACAAAAAAATTTGTTTAATAATTATTTCATCATATATTAAATTGAATAATGCTTCTCATTTCAAAGGCGATCGTTTAGTCCAGGATGCGCTATCATCTTAATACGGAAATTTGTGATACTTGGAGCGCAGGTTGGTTTTATCCGCGCTCACAGTCCATGGCAGCCTAGAATATGGAATAGCAAGGAAGGAAAGAGACCTGTATTTTTCGTTTTTCCATCCAAAACCAACTTGTGCAGTTATTCGCTACGAAAAATCGACTTCCTTAACCCTTTCGATGTTAATTTTTGCACCGAATTTTGCCGGGCGGGTCACCTAGTCTCTGTATGCGCTTACTGTCGATGGCAGCCTAGGAAATGGAGTGGCAAGAAAGGAAATGACGGGTGAACACAATTAGAGCATACACATGGCACGTACCTAGACATTGTCTTCAACTGGATAGCAATACAAAATCACAGTTTTAAGTTGGTGTTGGGAATATAAATTGATTGTGACAATATGCCATAGCAACAAGAATACAACCAAGCTGTGCGATATTTTTGTACTGCTGAAAATGTTTTTTTTTATCCCGTTTATCGAACGTGTCTAATTATATTTTTGGAATACAGCTCGTACTAACTGTCCGCATCTTCTTCAGTTGTATAATAATGCATTCAAGCCCTGAGGAAGAACATAGCATGTTTGAATCGTGGAAAAACTGTAGTATTTTACTTATAGACATACACCTAAAGAAATACAGGGTTATTCTAGCCCAAGCAGCGGAAGATATGCATAGGAAATCTAAATAAGGGTGATATATCCAAAACAGTTGTTACAACACGATGGATATTCTGACAACGTTACATAGATATCTTATTTGTAATATCCACGACGAGTTGTAAAAATGACGTTACGTAGACATCCAAGTTGTAATATCCGTGATATTGAAAAATTATTATTCCAAACAGTGTCCATTGGTAGATTATGTTCTTTATAAAATTAAACAGCACACTTGTAAATTTTGTATATCTGGGGATTACCAAAAACCATAATTAGCACACCCATCGTCTACTCACTAAATGCTGTGAAGATATTTAAGAGATGTAATATGGACCTCCCTGTCCACTGTTGGACATCGCTGCAACGTTGTTTGGCGGGCCATTTGGATATTTGACAAATATCCATACAACGTTAATTAAATGAACATGGATATTGCACGGATGTCATAGATTAAGACCAACAATATTGTCTGGATGTTGTTGAGATATTGATTGCTACTTGGGAAATGACGGACCCATTTTCAAAAATTGTTTTGTACAATTTTATTACAAATTATATAAATTTATAAAATGAAATTGATATCACTCATTATGAAAAAAACTTTGAAACTTCCTCTTTTCATTGGTGTAAAGCTCGTTCATTTTGGATTTGTTCTTGAATGAATAGGAAGTTGTGAAAATGGTTCGATAATTAAGAATAACCCTGTATATATTCTAATAGAAAATATTAAGGTCACCTCCACCCAGCTCGTAGAGTCACCTTGACCTCCTTAACTCAGTCATTCTCTTCATTTATAACACTCATCCTTCTCCTCCCTTGACCAAACGTACACATAATAAGTTGTGCGGGTGACTCCGTAAAGTTATCACCGTGGCTAGTCCCGGTATACTTAAATTAAACATAATAACGCTCACGCCATAATTAACAAGTTGCATTTTCCTTAAGAATGACACGTGGTTGCTGAAACGGGACTGGATTTACCAAATAATTTTTTTTGTGTATTTACTACCGTTCAATCTATTTATTTAGCCGTGAATTCAAGTTTTCACTAAGCCTATATCATTGAAGGTGTACCGAAGAAAATAGCGAGAGCCAGTGTCATGTTGATGTTACTAATAGATGGATGTTGCATCGTCGAGGAAGGGGCAGGAGGACAATAGGCTTTATGGATGGGATGAGGGGGTACAGAACGTACCAACGACGTAAGGAACAGAATAAAATTGGAAAAAAGGATTTTCAGCCGGCAATAAGATAAATTTACCGCATATTTCACGATTGATATCTTGGAAACCTTCCTCCATCGAAGCATCACACTAATTATAATAATAATGACAATGAGTCGTGGATTCATTTATGCCAGCGTCTGTATCCCCATAGGCATATTCCGCTAGATAGGATACGTATAAGGAGGGTCACTGGGTAATCAGGAATCATGGCTATCAATGACGTCCCCCCGGGGGTGGGAACGGTACTCAATGTCTGTAACAAATCACCCTGGGGAATCAAATGGGGGCCCTTAGCGCGGAAAACTAGTGCAGCGGCAGCAGCAGCAATGCCGTTCCCATATGCATATATCCGATGACGCGGATGCTTAGTATGCCCTGTCCATGTTAAACCTACTGTGCTGTTTCCCTGGCGATGAAATCTATCCCGTATATGGACGCGCTTATTCATAATTCCTGTGTTGTGATCTTCTTAATTTTCGAAAAATTACATCGCACACTTTGTCTTGCATATTTTTTTGGCCTCCATTCTCCGTATACGTCCATCGGTACTTTAGAATTAGAGGCTTGATAAAATGTCGAATTGCTGTCGATCATGTCTATCGAATTCGCTGTAACTGAGGTAATCGTAATTTTTGAAAGCTTCCTTTCACGGTTCATTTATTCCTTGCCAGTTTTGACGTTATCTTTTAGAATTCGTGTTGTGAATTTTTTCCCTTATTTAAGTGCACCGAACGAGTGACTTGTGCTCATCTATATACTATAAAGCCCACTGACGACCAATCATTCACTCACTCGCTCATACAAGTGTTAGGGGTGAACGAGGCGAGATACAGGAAAAAATCTTATGACGAACCCCTCTAAAATTATCTGAAACCCAGAAAAAATTGTGATAACACTAAATTTCCCTTCATTTCTCTGTCTATTAATTTAAAATTGAGCATGGAGATCAGTTAAAAGAAATGGCCACCAAAATCCAATGGCGGCGCGGCTATTATTGGAAGGATGACACAAACAAATAATCATAGCAACATATTTGTTTATGCAAACAAAAGGAGCAAAATTGGAAAAGAAGATGAAGGATTTAAAACGAAAAGATGATAAAGATAAGATAGGAAATTTAAACATTAATTTTTGAAAAGTTAATTTCTTAATGGCCTCTTTCCATGTGAACAAAATTTTGTTGACATCAAAGCGTATTCAAATGAAAAGAGGATAAATATAAGGTAGGAAATTACTTATTATTCTGGATAGATTACATTCTGTATATCAAATTTCGGTGTTATCAAAATCGACTGTGTAGTTGTTATCAATTCCATAGTTAACAAGAGCACATAATGCCATTTTTAAAAGAGGATTCGTGCTGTTGACTGTAGTTCCTGTCTTGTTGCCGATACACGATTGCAGTAGAAAGATCTCTAAACAAACCTTCCATAAAATATAGGTTGGTAAAAATGATTTTATATTCATTGTTTGTGATGGCGATAACGTTTTATTTTTGTTTACGTTCTTTTTTCCGTAAATGTCTTTTTTAATGTGCAATTTTATCCGTGAACTGGTGCATCAAAATTTTGCTTCTAATGAGTGCCTCAACAACGTCTTGTTATAACAGCTTCGAGAAAAACCCGTATTTCTCTATAAGAGCCCATGTTTAATTATCATAATTTTACCGTCGAATATCTCTTATACGGCACATGGGAACCCCTTTTTATTTGGATACTTGAAACTCCGTCTTTCAAAGAATACATGACCGAAGTTTCATCAAATTCGTGTTACTTTTCAACCAGGCGGTCTAGCTACCTTAAAGCGACCATGTATAAGTGCCCCCTACCGGTAATGATGCCGAAATGTGTCGTTCGAATTCATCCCGCGGACTTATTCGGATGTATGAGAGGAGGTAGGTCACCGACGGTCTGGGTCGCAACTCTGGGGATTATAAGCGAGAACGGGACGACGGATCTCCGCCTAAACCGATGCGAGCTCGCCTCCGCACCCAAAGGGCTTGCACCCACTTTGCACAGTGCTGGAAAATTCCCCGAAGGGAAAATCCGGCCCCTCTTCCCCACTTTTATTCCACCGGGAACCCAAACCGGGCATTCCATATCTGAAGCACGTTCTCACCTCTTCCCCACAAAAAAGGGGCTGATAATGTCTTACGAATTAATGGAGTCGATTCGTGGATGAGGAAAAACTTCCTCTCGATAATAATATTATTTTTTTCTTAATTCCACATCCTTTTGAGCATTTTATTCCTTCAGGAGAAGGAGAAAAAGATAGAGAGGAGGATAATTTGGAAAAGGGGACGATGGAGGTTTTTTTTGGGGTAGAGAGAGAAGAATATATATAAAAGAATTTCGGCAAAGAAAACGTTTTTGGAACCCGGACGTGGGAAATGGAAATAAAAATTGAGGATTCAGGAGGGTTTTTCATTATTTTTTTTGTTCTCCCGGTTTGGGAATCGCTATTTTTTTCTCTCTTTTTCCCTTCCTTCTGGTGGTGGTGGGCCAATCGCCTTTCGCGGAATAATTCTACCCTATCCGCCTCGACGGGTGAAAAACATTTCCCCACGCTCCGCCACGTCACTTCCCCCCCATATTTAATTAATCCCCGGGATAGTATCCGCGGGATGCTAGACAATCATCTCTTCGAACTGCTTCTGCTGCTACTTCGCGGAAAAAGGATTATGTGGCCTCCGTAGCCGTCTGACCCCGGCTGCGTAATTGAGAAAATGTGGGTCGGAGGGAGCGAAAGAATTGCATCATGAATCGCATTCTCTTCCGTGAGTTATCGTCTTGGCCGAAAGGGGAATTAGATCCGTGCTGTGTGCTGATAATCATTTTTTCTCCGCGGCAATTGGTCCATGGTATTACTCTCGGTGTTGATGAAACTTTAAAAAATTTAATTTACTCGAATTATTTTATAAGATTTTTTCAAATTTTTGTTTTGATTAATTTCCGACAGGAGAGATTTAATTGGTGACGAGTAGTTTTTAAATGGATGTTTTGCAAAAGCGTTGCTGTTTACATGTAAGAGTTGGAGATAGATTTAATAATATATTGACAGAATATTGTATAAGATGTCCCCAAATGTTTTTTTTATTAAATTCCGTCGGAAGAAATGTTATTGGTGTCGGGTGGTTTTTGTGCTGACTGTATTGTGCCGTTTACATGTGAGAGTTGGAGGTAGCCACGAAAATGTATTGGCACAACTGGAGAAATTTGTGTAACTTTTTTTGAGGGATTTAATGATTTTTAATTTTTAAAATAAATGATTAATTTCCGTCAGGTGGATTTTTTATTGGTGCCGGGTCGTTTTCGCGTTTCTGTTGTGTGAAAGCGTTGCTATTTACGTGGAAGAGTTGAAGATAAGAATGTCAGTGTATTCACACAACTGGTGGAATTCGTTTAGTTATTTTTTTACGGATTTATTTATATTTTGCTATGTTAAAATTTATCCTTTTATGTATATTAGATCAGATATTCTTAAATATTAATCAGTAAAAATTGTCTGGTTTTACATTTTACGAATATGCAAATGATATTTGGCTCTAAAGAAGCAACGTGTGTAATGTTATTACACATTCTATATGGTTTCAGACGAATATTACCGATGCTATTATTTTAATTTTTGATTTACTATAGGTTTATTAAATTTTAATGATTATTTACGAATGAAATTGATTTTCCTGGCTATATTTGGATTTTCTCTTATCTATTGAGGTGGGTAACTTATTACTTTTATTACTATCTATTCATAAATTTAAATTTATAGTAAAATGTAACTAATATTAATTAACTATTCAACTATTTAATTATTATTTAATTATTACTGCGGATGCTTGGCTTCGGTTTGATATAGAATACCACAATAAAATTTTTCTATGTGGCCATGTTCTTAGCCTCTCAAAAGCATTGCATGCCAAAATATAATTTTAATGCTAAAGAATATTGTTGGAATTTCCTCTTTATGTCGGAAAGGTTAATAGTCTGTTCGTCTTACATCATGCTCTCAGTACCCGTTCTAGAGTTGCAGTTTACCATGGAAGCGATTTCTTTAAATATTCCGCCGCTAATGCCGTCTGTGTCTTTGGCATCTGAGTGAGTGCTAATACACCAGATGTTGGGTTGCAAAATCAGCTAAACGATGACGGGGGCATCACTTCGTGGTAAACTTCGTTTGCGTAACTTGGTCAGTTAAATAAAAAAATATGCTACTCGCTTCAATTTCTATATATTAGTACAAACTTAAATCGTCACTATGATGCCTTTGCGCTTTTCTTTCGTGTAAAATTTTCCTTGGCAGTATGAAGTTTTAAAACACGTCATTTTGAAATACCAATAGCTACATACAGGATAACTAAACGAGTACAATCACAATTATCGCCTGTTTGAGTGGGTGCCATTTACCCTGAAGTTTCATAACTATTCACTTGGATACATTTTATCTTTCGGAGACTACTGAACTAGTGGCTCAATCAGTTTAATCGGGCCATAAAAATCTTTTGAGGATATCTTAATTAACTTATGATTGAGGTGAAACCTGGAATGCCTAGTTTGAGTACGTTTACGGGCATGTGCCTATGTGTTTAGCAGCCTGATTCGCAAAGGAAAGTCCTGAAGAGTCCATACGAAATTCCTGGCTACCCCACTGGAAACAAGAGTCGAGGAACGAATGATAGTTCCATGATGCCACTCATTGATTCAAACTTTTGGTTTGAATTGGATAGGTGAGGTGAAAGCTCACCCCTGAGTAACGCAGAGGTTGGTTAAGTTTTGCAGGTTCAGGTTTGGTGCCATATCCCTCCCTGCAAAAATTTGCCCTTTCTTTCCCCACCTTCACGGTCACAATATTTATGCCAACTTTTTTTTACATATTCTCGCTGGTATTATATTTGTTTTCAATCAATTCCAGGGTTAGTTATGTTTACATTTTTAGTCATTCTCCGTTTTATTTTTCAGAATCCTTTATGCTTATGTATGATATCCCTGATATGGTGCACTGACCTTTGCCACTCATTATTTAAAGTGTTGAGCTTAGGTTGTTTCAGAGGAGTATATCGATGGCTAAGTTCTAACAACACGTATCTCAAAATTAGCAACTTTTCAGGTGAGCAGAGAAACGATTAATTTCTTTGACTTTAACTTCTTTTACTGAAATAAAAAACCAAAAGTTCATAAACTGAAAGAGTAGCATTCATTTACAAGCCAAGAGTTGTCTTTTGCTTGTATTTTATTTTTTAAAATATTATTACACTTTGTTTAAGATACCTATCTCAAACCGGCCGAATTTGAGATACGTGTTGATAGAACTTAGCCCTTTCGATTTCCGCGCTCTATAAATAGTCCCGTCAAGGAACGCCGAAAATTGCCGAATAGGGGGGAAAATTGTGTGGTCGCTATAATAATGGCAGAGTGGTAGGACCTATCACTGCGCCAAAATTTGCGGCTACAGGATATTTTCCCCTCAAAAACCTTCTTTTATTGGGCTATGAGAGGTCTTGATGATTGGGTAATAGAGGATTTCATTTCTATGCTCCTCTTTCAAAGATATGCTTATACTTTAACACTTTCAATGCTGACCATGTAAAACTCAAAATCGACCCCCGGTGCGGCTGTCGTTTTTTAATGCAAAACGCATGCATGGGTGCCAAAAGAGCTGGGAAAAATAATGAAAAAATTATCTTGGCCCTAATTTGTTAGCTATGAATTTTTTCATTCATGACGTGATATCACGTCACCCGCACAGCGGGATATTAACGTAATGCGGGTTGCATACTGTCGGATTTTTCCCCGCACCACCGTTTTCTTTCAATTTTTTTTCTGCGCTATGTATCCAAAAAAATACGAGGAAAATGAATTTGTTATGCTCCACTGGTATCGCCATTGGTATTTTGCCACTGCCATAGGGAAATTTTTGGCTTAGATGGATGTAATGCAAGTTATAAGTACAAGGAATCGCCGTGAACAGCTGTTTGATTGTGATGGTAATTCTGCACAAGATATTTCGGCGTATTCCTTGTACTAGTAATCCTAAGTATCGGGGTAGGGTTCGATAATATTGAATAATTTCTACATTTTCTTCTGAAGCCACTATTCTCGTCACAAATTCCTTCACTCGTTTCATGTTTTCAGCTCCAATTCCTTTCTTCCCATACGACCACCCGTAAGCATCAGATATTTAACAAAAATGGTTTTCACATACCATTATGTATTCCCTTCACTGCAGGTGCTTGAGATGGGTGGCAATCTGCTTTCGAGATTATTTTCCGACGGTGTATTAGGGTGTTTCTTGACGTGCACCACTCCTGCCGGCTGTTCTAAGGTTGGAGGGGGTACGGAGATGAAGCGAGGGGTGATAGTAAGATTTAG
The DNA here is from genome assembly GCF_921293095.1 of Ischnura elegans. NCBI lineage: Eukaryota > Metazoa > Arthropoda > Insecta > Odonata > Coenagrionidae > Ischnura > Ischnura elegans. The sequence continues at coordinate 58,590,666 of NC_060252.1, forward strand.
TCGGTCCACTTGTGAGAACTAGGAATAACCTTTTTGGAAGTGCTATCGGCACATCAAAAAGATGGGGAAGGTATGGGGAAATATTTTGCTGATACGTGTCCTTTTAGGGTTATTGGGGTATAGGCTCCGTTGCCGAAATAAAAATGGATGTGGAAACAGAAATAATCAACCTATAACTTCCTCATTACTATCTTCTGAACTCAAGCCAATAACATATTTTTCAATATGATGTTACCGAGTTAGAAATTAATGCATAAAAACTGGAACTAATAGTATTTGCAAGCAAACATCTTACAAGTAATCTTCATTTAGGCCACGTATCGCGGTTCTTACTACGAATATTCTGCGAAAATCTGAAAATGATGTAAATTTTACCGCAATAATATTTTTCATTTGGTGCATAATAATATTAATTCGAGTAAACCATTCAATAATACGTATTGCTAGGAATAGATTTGCAGCATCTATGCCCCTTATTACTTACCCGATTACCGAAAGCAACGATACGTTTTCTTTCCAATTACACGAGGGAAAGAGTAATTCCATCGCGCTAGGAAATCTCTAGTTACTTCTTATTTATGTAAGAGCCCTAGGCTATTGAAAAAAGGAGCACATAACATGAATAAAAAATATTTTATTTACCCAAAACAAATTCAATACAATCGAAATGATGACCATTTTTAAATTATATATTATATACCACTACGTACAGTCATGTATGTTTTACCTGTGTAGGAAATACCTCTCTCACAAATTTTATAACAATATAACAACCTACAATACTATTGCAATATAACAAAGCAACTAAACAAGGCAACCTATAATACTATTGTAATATATGATACAAAAATATATAATACTATTTATGCCTTCTTATGAAAGAAAGAAAAAAGCTCGGGACAGAGTAGAGGAGACCTAGCAGCCAATGAAGATATATGCGGTCTCTTTCCTACGCCCAAGAGTGCTTGCACCGCAATAGTGCAATACTTGCACCATCGATTTTTCTTTCTGCCACCTTCCTCTTGGATGAGTTCAGGGAAGTGAGATTGATATATTGATGGTAAAAGTGGCTTGGGATAAGGAATGTGGGATGGAAGAATAAAGGATCTAATGACAGAAAGACGGAATTTATAAGGGAAATCTTTCCGGCGGGTTCACGATAAATGAAAAAGCGTGCATAGCTTTCGGGAAGGAATTATTAGGGAATCAATGGAGGAGTGAAATGGATCTAAAAGGGACGGATTTTTTTTAGAGGAAATACTCAGGCTCTGAATCGTTTGGGCCGGTATTCGCTGAAAAATGTAGGGCTTGAAGAATGCTAAAGAATCCATCACGACTCATGTATATCCGAAAGCAAAGCAGGTCAAACAAGATAGCAATGCTCCATAAGTCGGATATATTGGTTATAGGAATACTTACCTTGTGAAATATTAGGCCTATGAAGGTAAAACTCTTCATAGGTCAATTGTTTCCAATTCCTAACCTATTATTTCGAAGATTATGAGAAAGTATGTCTGTATACGAAAGAGGGTGTCTGGGAAAAGGAGACGCAAAAACACTTGGGTCCTTGGAAGGGGGTGGAATGGTGAGAGCTGGGTTTTCTATGAAAGTGATATTTTGAGGGGTCACTGAACTAAGGGTCCACCGCAAAGGACGGACGGTATTGTTAGAGGGTTCAGGAAAGAATAGGACAAAGGGGATGGGCCAGTGATTGACATAAAGGGATCTGGCGTAGAAGGAGGCAACGCAGTACCTGACTGTGAGGGTTCAACCTCCTCCCCACCCTCCTCCTCTCTAAAATCTAGCTCGGAGTCTTCAGAGAATGCCTGATCCCGCTCTCTTCCAGGAGCTCCCCCTTCTTCGTGTACATTCTTCTAGAGAAGGCAGAGAGCTAAGAAGGAAATGTTTGTGCCCTTGCGGAGGTTTCTTCCCTCGACGTCGATGGCTGCAGGTCCTGATGGAAGGTCGAAGACTACTGATCATCTACAAAAGCTGATGAATAGAGAATTTTACCTCTTTCAGGCGGCATTGACTACCGGCCAGCATGAAACATTTTCCGTTTTACTTCTCGCTTCCGTATCTGCAATAAATACATTGTATTTTTTTTAAATTCCGATAAATAACAGGATCAAAGTAAACACACTCGGTGAAATAGGCCAAAGCTGAAATGCTACAAACAGCTTTACTAATGTAAAACTATGTTTAGGAACTAAATATTCACAATGGCGAGACAAAGAATTGAAAGCACCCATAAGCCATTGATTTCATGGTTATCGAGAAAATAAAAGCATTTTTATAAAGTAACTCCTAAGCACTTTTTCGCCAATCCATGGGATAATGTGCAAACAGTTATTTGCAATTGTAATAAGAATGTTTATAAGTGCATAATATACATATATTAACAATAAATATTATAAATAACTTACACTTTTTCCGTAAATAACTTCCTTCACTCTAGTAATATTGCCGCTTGTCGATCCCCTCACTGCTTAGGAGTTGCACTGACAAAAAAAGGAAGGGTGCAAAAGTTAGAGATATGTTACGTTGCATAAAAAAATGTAATGGCATTTTCAAATTTACATTAAAGTTTAACTAATCACAGTACTGCATGTATTAATTGAATAAAACTTATTAACATCAGGCAATAAAGGTTCGAAAAATGAAAGGCTCGCAAGAAGAAAAAAGGAAGGATGGAAAAAATCTATATTCTCTCTAAACATTATTAAAACAATAAAAAATTAATAAACACACATAAGTAAGTTCCAGTTAGTAAATACTTTTGATTTGTAAAATAAAACTCAAATAAAATTCGTCATACTCACGCATTAATAGAAATAAATAAAAATAATAGCATAAAATACAGGGGAGAAAATGAATGGAAATTGGCTTACCTTAAGATAAAAGAAAAAATTTCTCCCGATCCTCCCAGGAATGGTTGCTTGAAACGGCGTCCACAAATGCGCTCCTAGATCCCTGCTGAACAACTTAGGGGGGTAAAAAGCCATAAAAGAACTGAACCGAGCTCTTACGGAGGGCCGGAACCCTCGGGGTACACATGACGTGATATCACGTCATCAGCACCAGGGGATAGCGCACCATGACGTGATATCACGTCATGCCGCACTCAAGGTGTTAATACAATTCAGCATGTTTATTCGAAAGGCCTTGTATATGCCAGTATGCCATATTATTGGTATTAAATGAAATTTCTAATGTTTCATCGGAGAATTTCAGATGTTTTAGGCAATAGATAGTGTACCACACGAATGACTTACGTTACCGATCTCCTCATTACTTTACTGCTTTAAGACCAATCAAACATATTTAACTCTGTAATTAGTGGGAAATCCCAGTACATCTCGAATTCATCAACATCTGCATGCTGTCCCGCAAGCCGTCTCTATAGCCTTGTGGCGGAGGGTGTGAGGCCACCAGCCGTTTACACATAAAAAGGAAATGCTATAACAAAATTACGCTTAGCATTTTTAAAGTTCTTTATAGTTCGGGGGAAAAACGAATTCCCACACCTATCCGTACGGCAAAATATCTTTCTTAATGTATCGTTTATGTCAGACCTGGAAATATTGTGGGGTTCTAATATTATTTTATTCATGTCGCTCTTAAAGATACATTTTCAAGTGTTCAAACATACCATTCTCAAGTGTTCAAGCAATCTATGCCTAGATAGTATCCTTAGAAATATTGTCATTCTGTCTAAATTTTCTACTTTTACTCGACTTTTCCCGGAGTTTTTTCGAATGAAGTTTTTTCCGTCCTAGACATGTAAACTGATCTTATGTCAGTGGTCCGGTAAGGTATCGGCACTAGCACCCTACCTTTCGACTGACTTAAGCTTTCTTTAAACTGCGGGGTTATAGGAAGGAAACTGATACATATATTGTCCACTCCAAACCCTTAAAAAGGACTGGAAGGAAAGAATCTCCTCGTATGGTCCACCTTCAGAGAAAGAGAAGAAGAAGATGAAAAAAAGAGGTTGCTTCGGGTGCGGGAGCGAGTGAAAAACTTTAGGCTCGGGTGAATTCGTAGTTGAAGTGGCGCGCGGCTTTCACAACGTCCAGGGACCGATCCGGCTTTCGGAAGGACTGAGTTTTGTTGAGGGTGGGCCAGGGTGTTGAGCAAAGGGTGGGTTTGTTCCCATGGACCCTGATACTCTTTAACCATTTCGTACACCCCTTCCCTGTTCCCTCTCTACACGAAATCCAAGTCCCTTTTCCCTCTCGGCTCCCGAACATCCTGTTCCCAAAACTACCGCTATCGAGCGGTTTCCAGGGGTGGAGAAAATGCCATTTCCTCGTCTAACATTCCGGACTCCTGCCATATCCTCCCGACTTTAAAGAGCTTCCTCCCTCGCGTAACTCAATGAATGAATGCGGTTGCGGAATCCGATAGTTTTGATTTCAGCAGCTTGAAAACGACGGTGCAGGCAAATTATTATCAGCAATCTATTTCGGAGTCTTTTTTTCCCCAACATGCACTCAGCTACATGTAGGTGATACTAAAATTTCCCCCGAAATTACTTGGAAGGGTTTATATTTCACGTACGTAACTCAATGAATCAAAGCGGTCGCGTAATGCAATAGTTTTGATTTCAGCAGTTTGGAAAAGGCGGTGTGACGAATAATTTATCAGTACTCCATTTCGTATTTTTTATTTTGTATAAGTATTTTTTCCCACATATATACAGCTACACGTAGGTGATACTAAAATTACCCCTGAAATCACTTTGAAGGGATTATATCACACGTACGTAACACAATGAATGAAAGTAGTTGCGGAATCCAATAGTTTTGATTTCAGTATCTCGAAAACGAAGGTACTGATTAATTATTATTATCAATAATATAGTTCAGAGTATTTTTTCCCCAACGTGCACTCAGTTACGTGTATGTGATACTACAATTATCCCTGAAATTACTTGGGATGGGTATGTCTCACGCACATAACTCAATGAATGAAAGCGGTTGCGTAATTCATTATTTTTGATTCCAGCAGCTTGAAAACGAGGGTGCTGACAAATTATTATCAGTGATGTAGTTCGGAGTATTTTTCCCCAACTCTGCACTCTACTGAATTTAGGCGATTCCACAATTACCTCTGCAATTACGTGGAAAGGGTCATCTCTCATCAAGCATATGCCATTCATTACCCAAGACAGTACTTTGGCTCAGATGGACATGCATAGAAAAGTTAGGACTTTCAATAATGCGGCATAAGCATGTTCTATGTAGTTATTTGTACGCATATTATTCAGTAATTATGAGTACAAATAACCTAGTCGCTAAGCTGTGTAACGGAGTACCATTTTTCATTTAACTGGTTTTGGAATTTTATCGTTCCTGGGAAGAATCGAATATACATACTTGATTTTGTTCATCTAATGAAATAAGTTCAAAATATCGTGGAAATATGAGCTGTCGAAAAATGTAAAATATCCATGACGTCAACACAAATATTTTATCGTGAAAGGTTCAAAAGATAGATTATATCATTTCAACGATACTCAGACTATGATGGCCGTGCTAATTATTTTGGTATCTGCGTAACGGTAATTAGGCTATCGCATCGACCTTAGACTCACGTATTTATAAGGAGCACTTAGCTCCCCGACGAGTGGCCTAGTATTAACTGTGACGCAGTTTTACACGAGGCACTTAGGCGTGCTATCTTATGGGAACCTTCATTTTTTAAACTCGACGTGACTTTGAAACTCTGAATGGCGATATTTTCTCGTTACTATCACCAATAGTCCATTTACTATTTAAATTCATCGCTTTTCACGATGATTTCTCATCTAAATACATCTTTGAAATGGATCATTTAAATCAGCCTTTATCAGTCATAAATTTCGGTTAATATAGAGGCGCCACGTATCCTCTTTGACGATATATAACTTCCTCTGTTGCTTTATATTACTCCAAGGCCACGCTCATGTATATCGCAATGGGCTGGTTTACCAGTTTTTTTTATTGTTTATTTTGATTGAGTTTAAAAAATTTAGAGACCCATATTTTACCGCTTCTTGATCCAAAGTCTACTTCTCCAGCTATTTACGGCGATAAATTGATGCCCCCTTCGCAGATAAGTTGATGGTGTCATCAACTCATTCCGAGCCCGTCACCTCATCTCTCCTTTTCTTCAGCCTCGCGCTACGATCTCACGTGGGTTTTTGTTGCTTGTAACTTTCTTTTACATTTCTTATCAAAGTAAGAGGTTCTCCATGAACCTGTAAATATGTAATTCGGAATTCTTGTTTATCTCCTATTAATGAAAAGAGGGCGATAAAGTTCACTTTTTTTTAATTAAAGCTTATAAGAGAATGGCTAAGGAAGGAAACTTATGTTCGTAGTTCCATATCTTTTCCGTCCATCTTTCGAATCATTTCAATTATTTGCGATGTCGGGTCTGATTGAACAAAGTTACTCGTAAACTGTGATATCGTATTCTCATTCATGAGATCTGAGACATCCACTGATAAAGGAAAAGCGAGGGAAAATAATTCGTAGAATGTCTTTTATATGGTGCAATCAGATACGGTCAATGAAAATTGAACTCTACGTACTCTACTCTCTGAGTTAAAAATAAAACAAATAAACCTGTTACAGTGTTAAACTGTCTTGTAAACATAATTATCGAAAACCCCCAGACAACGCGTCAAAGCGTGGACATGGGTAAATTTAAGAGAGCATATTGGAGGTAAATGAATTGTTTCAATGTATATGAGAAGTATGTTAGTTAAATAGATTTACAAGCTTGCTGTTTGATAACCTTTGTGTCTCTTGTTAAATTTCTAAACGGTTCGCAAAAGTCTTTGTCGCAATAGATTTATGATTGAATTGTAAAAAGAATGGAGTAAGCCCTAATGATGGGGATGAAATTTTCAAATAATTACTCTTTGCTCGCTAATTCAATCTTATCCTTGGACAAAATATATCAGGCACAATTTTTATGGACGCAAATGCTTAGAATATGATAAGGGCTAGTGCTAAATTTCCATAATCGCTACGAGGCCCAGGATGAAACCGACAAAACTTTTTAAAATATCACAGAATGTTATTACATACGACCGGTTTCTTTGAAGAGACCACACCATCAGATCCTTTACGAGTGTGTATGAGCTTACCGACGACAAGCGGGGGTCTGAGGAATCTTTCATGAAACCGCTCACATATTGTCAGTGAAATGTCATAAAGTTTCACTTTCTCTCTAACTGAAAGATTTACACATAGCTAAGGCTAAAAACATCATATGAATGTAAACTTAGCTGCCAAGGTCGATGCGGTGGAAATATTCCATAATGCACAGAAGAATGATTTGTAATTTTTCACTTCTAAAAAAAATAATGACGACTGGGTTGAATACGCTGTATAATTTTCTATTCCGTTTATTTGTAATGTGAAATCATTTATAGTCAGTGGGAAAGAGTGGAGTTAGACTGGGAAAAACTTAAGCGCATGGTCAATCAAAAGTCAATTTGCGTACTCTTGGAGTGAAATATAAAACAAAATTTTTTCAACGTTAACCTGTTCCGTAAAATGCTTCAATTCAAGGTAAGGGATTCAATTTTCAATATTTTTTCGATAAGTTTAGAAATTTTATAATCGATTCAATGAGGGGCAGGGCTGGAAAAAATACAGACCCAGGAGTATTTGATGTACAAAAAACTTTTGACTAGGGTATCTGAAAAACAAATACAATTTAAAATACAAAACACATATGTATGGAAACTGAGAAATCTTAAAACAATATAACCTGCCTTGGCACGCCATGGATAGTTGAAAACTTGAAGAAAACGATTCTAACGAAAACGAAGTAATCTCTGAAGAATAATCTTACAGATGTATTATCAGAGCTACTTCCAAAGTATTTCACAAATGTATTTACATTTTAGAATGGGAAAATATAAAAAATCTGTATTTGAAATACAAAATATAAGATACCATCAGGTCGTGCATTTAAAAAGCCAAATAAAAATTGCAAATGTATTTCAAATACGTATTTTAAAATAGTTGTATTTGAAACACTGCCCAGTCCTGATGGTGAGGCTATGGAAGGAGCCAAATAGTTGTTAAATTTTCATCGAAATCATTTATGGCGTCACTCCTTCTTGCTAGGAAAATTTTTCACCAATAGTAAATAGGTACTATTGTTAAAAATAAAAAAACAGTTTGTTATATTCCACACTTTATTTCAAATACTACCTACCAGGTTTCTGCATATCATGCTATCATGATATGCAGAAACCGGGTCGTACTATTTGCAATAGTGTGGAATAAAAAAAAGTATTTTTCATTTTTAACAGGAAACAGTTCCAAAAAGTAACGCCGGAAACCGTGTTTTACAATAAATAGTTCACAAATTCTACCTGTCAATTCCACCTCTTTTGTTGCATCTACAACTACTCTACACGTGAAAATTCCCATTTCAACTCCAAATCCCTCTCCCTCCTGTCCCCTTGAGTCCCCATCTGCATCTTTCTCATCCCTTTCCGTCCTACATAAGCTTCCTTCCAAAACGCCTCCTCCGACTCCTCATCAAGAGGAGGAGGAAACTTCCTCTTCCGTCCTCCATGTTCCCACGTTTCCTCCAACTCAAATCTTCCCCTACACTCCACTCCAGTGACCCCTTCCTTTAAGGGAGCAGGCCGTGGCCAAATAGCGCGTTTCCTGCGGCCGCAAGATCAATTGCCCCTACTCCCTCTTCATTGGCTCACTTCTTTCTGTTCGATATCCTCACTCTTGTGCGTGAGTTGATTTATTTCCTCGTAATTCCGTCAATCCGTTTTTATTTGGCTGTGTAAAGAATTTATTTTTCCTTTTGAACACAATTTACTGCCGTTCAAAGCGGAATATTTCAAAATCGTGCCAGAGAAATTCATTCTTCAGAACTGAAAATCGGAGTATTAAAAACTACCGCAAATAGTATCGAAGCTCCTGTTGAATAACAAAACATTGTAAATTTCGCGTAAATGATTTTAATAATCGTTATTAATATAAAAAAAATCTTGTAAATTTCGCCATTAAAATCATGTATGTGAAATTTACTTGGTTTTTTGATTCGACATGAATTAATTTCACCAAGTCACGTCTCAAACTAACGTCAAAAAATTTATCGTTGCTCCTATTTTGCACAATTTTCGTTCAGCCAACTAACGTTCGAGAAACTTCTACTAAGATATCATGGATAAAAATCACATTTTTCACTTGAGCCCGTCATATTGGGTTATAATTTCGAATTAAACGTAATGAAGTCTTCATTTGTGTCGAAAAGAGAACGTATTTAACTGAAAAATATTCGCTCAATTAAATTAAATGTTTGGAAAATGTGAATTTTAAATTAAGTTTTGGTGCGCATGAAATGTAAACGAAAAGATTCGTTTTCGTTTCAAAGTCAAAGCCACGAATATTACAAAAGAGTATCCTCAAGTGGCCTCTTAATGTGTTGTCACCCACCGCGATTTTAAATATGTTTACAATAGTCACCACTCGTGTCGCTGACGAACAAATTGATCCAAGCTTCACAAAGGAATAAGGTATAATTAGCGGTTTTAACCAAAATTTATATACTTAATGATGTGACCAATCAAATGCATAAAAGATCAATCCTATTTCTCGCAATCATAAACATTATACTACAAAATACTGGAAAAAAGTGGATCGCATCGCACTCATCACCACGCCGCGGACATTTTTGAAAACCGATTAAAATGCGATCGACAAAAAAACAGCTTTCTATGAGATGGAATTGGGCCTCTCCTCTTTGCAGTCCCCTTGGTCAAAGCTATTCACAGTATTGCGAGGTGTAAAAAAATGAAACGGCTGTTCAGGAAATATTTACTGACAGAGGAATCTTCCTTATGCGTTTCCAGGCTTTCACTTTGTGATATATTTCGATTTTGGGAAACTGAAAGGTAATAACACTAGACATTGAAAGAAATAAATAAAGAAAGGGTAGAAAATAAAAATAATCCACTTGGTAAGGTTCACAATATATGAAGTAAAATAATGTTTAAAGTGACTTCACGCGCTAGAGTCAGTGCTGTTAACTAATCCTTTACGTAGTATAATTTTTCCAATATTTCGTTTACAAAGAATTTCGATTGATTTTTGATTAGGCTTAGCGTGATTCAAGTAGAATTGAAGCACTTATTCTGCTTTTATATGGCTACCCCATGACTTACATTCATTTTCCCTTTTTTCCTACTATCTTTGTCTTACAATCGTTCTCTTTTTCAATTTCCGCTCTTAATTACGTCTAAAATAGTGGGATGTACTTGCGTTGAAGTGGGAAACCTGATTTCATAGAGGGGTCCGTTGTCTCGGGCGTGACTTCATGGAATCGACTTAATATAATGAAATGTGAAAAAATTTATAATTCCACATAAAGTTAATATGATGGTGGTGTGGTGATGATGAGTGGCAATGACGTTTCACTTTGAAACCTAGGTCGTGCAGTATTAAATCTATGTGGAATTATAAATATTTTGCATTTCATTGTATTCATAGAGGGCGTTGATGGATAGGGGTTTTTCGTGGAAGGTGAGATGAGGGTAGGCATGGAGAGGGAGGCAACAATCCTTTTGTAGTTTGTGGAGAAAAGGTTATGACTACCCCACCCGACAAGAATCACGTTCACGCGGGAGAAATCCAGCGAAGTCTCCGCTCCACTTATCGATCAGCTGCAAAAACGGAGAGATCGGTTAGCGCTGGGCCAAGTTTGAGAGATCTGAGCCCATGGAAACCCCCCCAACGCTTCAATTTCTAAGCCATCAAGTGGAGAAGGGAGGTCTGCCGCTGCTGTGCGGAAGAGAATAGGTTCATTCAGACGTTGCGTTGGGGGAGGGGAAGGAATGTGTGGGATAAATAGACGAGAGAAAGGAATACGACCATTTTATTGCTCGATCGAACGTTATTCCAGTTCCAAAAGCATTCCGCCTTCCGGTCGACTTAAGTCACGGCTTAGCCCAAATGTATTTGGGAAGGATAGGGAGAGAGAGAGAGCTTTGGCGTCCATCCACCCGTGGCGTGGCGGTCCCAACGAACGAACTGGTGGTGCCCGCTCATTCCGCCAATTTCCGCGGAGAGCTGCTTACGTCATCTTTTTTGAAAAAGATTTCCTACTCTATCCGTGTTGCGGGAAATATGGTAATAAAATATGCGTCACATGAATGGGTACCACGGGAGAGACGGAATGAAGTTTTCGATAAATATTTGATAAAATTTCATTGAGTGATCTTATAAAAACAAGTAATTATTTTTTAAGAGATGCTCACACTTCATTCGTGTTTCAGCGACAATTTTATTAAAAAACAAAGCATTAGATATTTTTAACACTTTTCATTTACCATGAATTAAAATTTCATTTAGAGAGATCATATTTTCAATTCTTTAAATCAGTGGAACAGAGTGTTCTCGCAAAACTTCTGGAGAATATTTTTAAAACCGGCAATGGGCAAGTGGCAGAAATTTTCACATTCTGAGGGTATTTAGAGCTTTTAGAATATTTTTCTCCATTATATTTAATCATGAGTTCTCTGAAAATTTATTTGAGTCACAATTTATTATTTATTAAAAAAACAATATATGAATCGTCATTTTTTGTCTGAATGTGCGGGATAATATTCAGCGAACATGTGCCCGTCTTGTCTTGCAGCCAGAAAGGAGCATAGTCACTAAAACTCATGAAAACAAAAAGAAGAAAATTGAACTTCCGTATTGTAACGGTCAATGTTTCAGACAAGAGTAACAGACGACCTGAACATTCCACTTACTTTATTGTGTCGGTAAAACTAACTCATGGGGTAAGCGAGCTTGTTCCTCACCATAAATTCAAACGTATTCAAAGATTCAGGTAAAAAAATGCGGCAGAAACTAGGATTCATCAAGCAAATGGTGAGGTCTTCGGAAGAAAAGGAGATTTTTTTTACTATGATGAGATTGTATCTATTTCGCAGGAAATACTTAAGATATTTGTAAAATATTCAATCCTGGTTAATTTTTATCGGTGAAAGAAAAAAATAGATGTAAAAATGCGAATTATAAATAAGACAAAAGTCAGTGTATTTGATTTCCCACATCAAGAATCTTTTTTGTTCACTTGATACAAAAAGAATCAATTTATTCAGGTTCATCTAAGCGGTAATTTCCTTGTAATTTATATTTTGAAATTCCGGCTAGAATATTTGCGTAAAGGAAGAGGAGATTAGTTTCAATTCCTAAATAACTATGTAAAACATTGACTTTTGAAATTTAAATATATGAAAAATATATCAGAATTAGCTACTACCTTTATGTGTTAAGGATTTAAGTTTTCATCAATGCACTGGTTTCAATAAGAGTTCTCAGGGTTTCCACAGGGCCAGACTTCAGAAACTTGGTGCCTCACATCAATGCTACTCGTGTGGAAATCTGAGGCTTATTTTATTTTTGCCTTGACCTTACAGGATAAAAATTGAACGGAGGTTTTTCGAGGTCACACATGGAATATGTATTCTTTTATTAAAGGGAGTACTAAGTTACATATTCTGTAATTTTTTTAGCGAATTTTATACCAACCTATATAAATAATTACTGATGTGAAGGTCTTGTTGAAGATATTTTTTTAAGGAAATTACGTCTGACTAAGGACACCGAACTGTTTAACTTGTGTGTCAGTGTAGGTTCACATGACACCAAGCGTAAGTTATTAGAGACTTGCTTAATGGAAAGGGAGAAGTAGTTTCTTCCTTCCTGCATTGAATTCCTTGCTATAAAATTGAATACCATCACCGAGACGGAATGAGGGAACTAAGTACATGCATTGCACGCGATGGAAGCACATTTGCAAGTCACTATATCAGCTCATCTATTTTGAAGGCATCTCTTTATCGGATGCCATCACGTTCTGTGTGAGCTCATTAAATGAAAGGAAAATTTAAGGATGATAACTCATAAAAAACAGCATTAAATGAAGTCAGGTACAGATACGGTATTCCCTCTTGTTCAGTCCACTCCCTCTAAATGCACTCCGAGTTAAAGTACATACGATTTAAAAATAGCATGGAGGGGTTGACATCAACTCACTTATTTTCTCAAAGACCATATTGTGATGTAGCCAAACTAAGACCAAAGAATATTTTAATTCATTTTGTCGTGAAACCTCCATTTTAATGGTAACGTAACCTTGGTAGACGTAAAATCACATCAAAAATGTTCCTTATGCTGGCAATCAAATCTTGCATCGTATTAAAGAAGTTTTTTGTCAGTAAACTCGATTAGAGATACCATGGAAAAGTTGACTTTTACCCATATATTTTTTTCGCTGGACATAGTATGACGTAATAAAACTAAGTTCAAAGAATGTTTTACTCCATTTTGTCGTGAAACCTACAAATTTTTAATGATTACCTTATTGATGGTAAAATAACCATGGTGGAAATAAAATTTTATTAAAAATGTTGCTTATGTTGACAATAAAATCTTGCTTCGTACTTTACCATTTTTTGTATAGAGTTTAAAATATTTTACACTATTTTCAAGCTTTTGGTCCCTATAATCCCATCCGTGGACTTATTTCCTTGGTTTTTGTCCAGTGGAAGTAGTAAGCGTTCGCCCTCCTTTATTTCCATTGCCTTAAGGGCATAATAAAATGGTCCTTGTAAGAAGTAGGTCGCTGGAGGGGTGAGGGGCTTTCTTTCCTCTATAGGTTGTCTTGGAGAAGAGGCTGTGCGGAAGAAGGAAAAATAAAGTTTTACCAAAGTCCGAAACGAAGTCGATTACCTAAAAAATATACGGATTTTATTTTCACTTTATTGAAGAGAGTTCAGATTTAATAAAGCAGGAAAGGCATTTTTAATTTTAACCTCGGTTAGTGGCAGAAAATGACTCAGGCTGATGCATCAAACAATTTGCGAAGTGTTTTATAAATACACGTGTGCTCGTGAAAATTATTAATTTTTTAAAATATTTTTATTTTTAGGCGCACAATAATGCTATGCGAGAAATTGCGTAAGCGTCTTCGATCATAAATGCAAACAGGTATGCCTGTCAATTTATACACTGAGGATGTCAGTCCCAACCTTAGCGGAAACGTATGCGCATTAACCAGGAGCCAAGGCCATCTTTAATACCTTAAATTCTGTAAAATTATGACGAGAAATTGAAACAACCAAGCAAATACTTAAAAATTACTATAGGGTTTTTGTAAAAACTGATACCGTTGCTTTTTAGTAATTAAATTTTATGGATATTGAATTTCCAGTTGAAAGGAACTAAACGAAAAAAATCGTGTGATGTTACCATAAAAGTTTCTAAGTTAACGAAAATGATTGGATTAAAGTGAAACCATGGCAAAGATTTTTGCGTGAAACCGCAGAAAGTAAGGTGACGGAAATGAGGAGGAACAACGAAGAGCAGGACATGGTGGGTAAGGTGAGGTAGCTTTTAGATGAGATACGGAGGAGACAGAAGGTACGGATGGAGCGAGTACTTAGTGAGGAGGAGATATTGAAAACAGTATTAGAGGGTAGAAGGTAGGGTAAACGGCGGAGGGGAGGGAAAAGAATAGAATTTTAAAATAGAATGAAAGAAAGTAAATCTTATTGTGAGTTGAAGAGGGAAGTACATGAAGAATGGAGAGGCCGTCAAAATGGGTAGAATACTTTAATGATAATGAGCAGTACCTATGCATTCTATGCAAGCAGATGCATGAACACAACAACTTTAAATGGTAATTTCTGCATTGTAAATCACATTTAAGCACTTTAACTAGTTAAAAATGTGTAAACTAACGTCCACTTAATTGTCACTGTTCACCAAAGTCTCTTTAGGCTACTCGTCGATATATCCTCTATCAAGCCTACATGCATCGTATAATCGCTGTTTTCTCAACAAAGGAGGATTTTTCTTGTTTAAAACATGAGCCACTAGGGATATAACCTCATTATACAGTAAAGCCATACTCCAATTGTTGAATTTAATGCAGTGCTTCCTTTCTTTCAACTTTGTACCCATGGATGATAGTGAAGACTCCCTTTCTGGCAAATAGCTCTTTGACGCTTTGGTCAGTTCATGCTTTTCGACTGGAGCCACTGCGGTCACTCTGAGGATGTTTCTTTTTCACAATTTCGACGAAGTGACAAATATGTGCCGCTATGAGTAATGAAAGGAGTCTTTTTTCAGAAGCAGAAAGGACGGAGATGTATGTTGTAGAGCCGGTGGCGCCAGCTTTTCTTTTGTGTCGGAGAGGAAAGCGGATAAGCACTGGAAAGAGATAGGGTTTTCGAGAAGGGTGTTTGGAAGCGAAGGAGGCTATTTTTTTCGGGGAATAAAAAGCAATGAAATATTTTGGCGTTGGAGCGTGGGGAAATCTTTTGTGCGCGCGGATAGGAAAGCTTTGGCGGCCCAAGATGGCGATCGTGAAAAGAGAAGGAGACTGGGGTACTGAAGTTTAGTTTCTTGAGTGAGAGTGTGTGTGAGTGTTCAAGGACAGTTCAGAACAGGCTCAATGGGTCGATCGATTAATCGAAAATATCGTTTATTGGGTCATTCCCTCAGATCCGAAATCATTAAAGGAGGTCAATTAAAAGAAGAGAAGGATAAGTTATGACGCAAATAATCTTCATCATTCATTTTAAATCACATTTAAACACTTTAATTATTGCAAATCGGTAAACTAACATCCCCATAATAGTCCCTGTTCACCAAAGTCTATTTATGCTTCTCGTCGATACCCTCTTTCACGCCGATATTCATCGTGTAAACATTGCTTTCTCAACCAGAGGATTAAGTTTAAAGTAAAAAAAAAACACTACAACGACGACCCGCAATTTTCTCCCCTGTATTTATACCGGACAGTGTAAATACATTTGTTCAGCGATTGTGCGTTTAAGACGTACGAAGGATAAAAATGGCACAACAAGTACGAGGGAGTTTTTTTTCAGCCTCCGATAGCTCAGCAAAAACACCATACAAGAGACAGGCGGGTAGGGAAATTGCGCGTCATCCGCACCACACGCAAGTCATTTCTGACCGTAATTTGTTAGTCCAAGGTTATTAGCAATCTCTTCAACTACACTGCTCTACTTCTTCAACTACACTCAATTGATCCTCCCGCCAAATGTGCACTGCGGAAAGACAGCCAGAAAACTCGCCGAATGGCTTCAGCATTGACCTTTATGCTGTTAAAAGAGAATTTTTCTTTAATTCAATGTGGCTAATGTGTGAAACAGTGTGAAACATTACGTCCATTCTCATTTAAAACAAAAGAAGAGACATGCTGACTTCTGGAGGTGTTCTGATCCATGAAAACGCCAGTCATCTCAGCGCTCCTTACTGCCTAACTGCTCCTTGAGCAATTTCAATGGGTCATTTTCGATCACCCGCCGTGCAATGCCGACCTTGTGCCGGGGAACTTCTATCTTTACGCTGAAATGAAGATGCGGATAGATGGCAAGCGTTTTCAAACGGGCGATGAGCTTCAGGACAAAGGGATAATTCATTGGAAGTCATTGGCGGCAAGATTCCATGAAGGAGGTATAGTAAAGCTTGTCCACAGCCACGACCAATTCCTCGATCGCCGAGGCGATTATGTCGAATGGACACCACAATTGTGCTCTACATTTAGCAATGAAATAATTTTTGATCAATGACTTCGTCTTCTGATCATGACCCATCGGAGGTTAAAAAAGAACGGCCATCGTATAAGGGGCCAGTATTGCCTTTCCAGAGTGAGTGAAGGAGATGATGGAAGATAGGCTATTAGTTAGCGCGTGCAATGCATACTAAATCTATGAAAAAATAAGCAGAAGTTGCTGCCTGCTTTCATTAGTTTCTACCTTATTTTGAGTTGCGGTTCATTGACTCGTTCACGTTGAGAACCGCGCATTGAGGAAGAGAATCGGTCACAAGAGTGCAAACAACAACGGACCACGTGTTGGAGTTGCACGAGGCCAGAGAATAGTGATGGAAAAGTCGATTTCGATTAAAGTAGAGTTTCATTAGTCAAAGATAAAAAAAATAAGATCGAGTCATGATCCTCGAGTTTCGATTCAAACTCGATTTTTCTACTTCGATCTTGACGATTTCGTTTGATATCAGCATACCGCGACGGGGAAGCGAGCACGCATCGATTCAGGCACGAATATTACAAAAGAGGATCTTCAAGTCGGCTTCTAAATGTGTTGTCAATCACCGCGCATTTAATTTGGTTTACAGAAGTCGCCACTCGCGTCAAACAGATCCGAGTTTCACGGGAAATAAGACAATATTAAGGGTGTTAATCGTAATTTATATGCATGATGATGTAATCTATCAAATTCATAGCTTTTCAATGCTATTCCTTCTAATTAGAAAAATTTTAATGCAAAATTTTGGAAAGAAGTTGATCGCATTGCACTCGTCACCGCTCCGCGGACATTTTTGAAAACCGATTAAAATGTGACCTAATAAAGACAACGGAAATCCTTCTGTGGGATGGAATTGGGCCTCCTCTATGCAGTCCCCTTGGATTTAGGTCTCGAATGGACCTATTAGCGGAGTTAAACTTTAAACACGGTAGGAGTCGACGGCTATGGATATATCGTGAGCTGCAAGTGTTGATTTAACTAAGCAAGCAAAGAATATAATTACAGGTTGCCTTTTTCAATTTATTGTGTGAGGGATCCACAGTAAGACAAAGGTTGATTTAATTTTTCCACAGAGAAGTGGAGATGAATTATTTATCCTTCGCAGCTACCACTTTTTTTATTATTCTACCTTCAATATCACAAAGTGCATCGGTAATATTGGCAGTGGCGCCGACTCCATGGGGCCTGAGGGGGCCCGAGCCCCTCAAAAATTGGTTATACGTGGGACGAAAAAATGTGCCAGGATTGTCGATTTTCCCCTGAGTGTCCAGATATAGAATTCGAGTTATCAGGGTTCTAATTCTGATCATATGACTCTTCTAAAATTCTTAAAAAACTAAAAACTCATTACTTATAAAATTTCCTGGGGCAAGATCCCCGGTTTGAGCCCCCCCAATATTTTTTCTAAGTCGGCACCCCTGAATCTTGGGGAACTTCTGTGTTGATAATGGTAGCACATATCGTTCTGGAGACACTGCTATTCCTTTCTACTTCGACGTGTGCATGTGGTTTCACCTATAATATTGTAACCCATCGATTACTTAGATGCATCAAATTAATCTATCGAAGAAACTTCGTTCCTGGCTGGGAAATGAAAGTGGAATGGTCATCTATGAGCCGTAATTCGAGAGCATTGGTCATCCTTTCCGAGCGAGTCGACTCGTTTACGGATCCCCATCTCCAAGATCTATCGATTCGTCGAAAAAAATCGCAGGATATGCTGCAGATTTATTTCTCGTATACCTCTAGCTCTTGGAGTAGCGTGCGGCAGTTGTGTATCGCCTTAAGAATCGACGAAGCGCGAACAAGAGCGATCCTTCAGCTTGCTTGAGTGTAATGGACTCTCGACCGCTCATCCACTTTTTCCTCATCCTTGGATGGCTTCCATCTCTTCCAACCTTTTTTTTTACCTGATCGCAGCTTGCTTACCATATTTTTTTTGGGTATAATATTTTCCGTCCATGAAAAGTGAATCGACATTGGTTGAAGTCTTGGGAGAGATTTTCGTCCTCTCCTCTTCTTTGATTCAGTCGCATTGCAGAGTTTCTCCGGCCTTGATGCAACGTGGAGGAAAAACGTACTAACAAATGTAATATCTGTAGCAACATGGGCGTACCCAGAATCAAAAATAGGGGGGGGACTAGCTGTGGTCGTTAAAGTTGTAACTTTTTTTACGCAGAAAAGGTAAATGAAACCAAAATTTTAAGGAAATTATGATTTTTATTTTAGTTTCATGTCTTATACTAATGTCATTTTTCTTCAAAAGAAAAATTTGTCCATAACTTTTGTTTTGTACTAAATTTATTTTCGCTTCTAGTGAGGGAAATTGCCCCCTTGCCCTCGACGGGTACGCCCATGCGCAGCACAGAAAGTAAGGGTGGTGTTGCAATAGAATGATGAAGATCAAATGAATCGAGCGAGTGAGCGATGAGGAAATGCCAAGAAGTCTAGTTGAGAAGAGAAGCCCTATATAAAATTTAAGAATAAGATGGAGCAAACTAATGTGGCACATCTTGAGGCTGATGAAAAAAATCGGCGTGGGACATTAATATGGCGAAAGCACTCTAGGAAGACTTTGGATAAAATATTATGAACATGTAATGAAGTATGCATTGGAATTGGAAAGAGTTTGAGTAATTTCTTTTACGAAATGTTTATTTAAATCAACAAGGGAAAGTGTTGAAGTTAATGAATTAATCAATTGCTAATGTAAATTAAAAGAAGTAAGCAAAAGGGTTGTCAAGGGTCAAGAGTTGTTGATTATTTAGATAGATAGATTTTATGAGATGTGATGTGATTTAAATTTCGTACTGGAGCAATCATAAGTCGAATTCACGGCGAATCGTCTCCATCTGAAAAATTAAGCTAAATAATTCTCTTCGTACAAGAGTGTATGACGGTACTCGGAAACTCATTAAAAAATTCTTCGTGAAAATTATTAAATATCGAGAGGTTTGAAGTGCGCTCTCTGAACTATATTGCTTCGCCCATCGAACCACCTAGTATTATCTTTCTTTCCACGTCAAATCTACGAAATTATGGAACCCCCTCCCAACTGACCTGAAGAATATTTTCAGTGCGCCGGCATTCAAAACAAAAGTATGTTCTTTCCTACTACATAAAAGCATGATTCAGTAGTTCAGCATACAAAAAAAATGATCATGAGACTTTGTTGTTCAGTATTTGTTATTTGTCTCAGATTATACCAAAAAGAATCAGCGGCGATGTTTTCTCCCGTTTTGTTATTAGTTTATTATTCATTAAACTGTCTTTAATTGTATGGATTTACAAAGGTGTTGTAATTGTTTTCTTTCTTCAGTAATCCAGTAAAGTTTCTGTTTTTGGTTTCTTCACAATAGAATAATTATGTCGTTTTGTTATTATTGTATTACTCCCTTAGGAGTATTGTACATGGCATATTCTGATTGTTTATATTTAATTTTCAATTTTTTTCTTGTATCTTTTTCAAAATGAGTTCAATATGATGTTTGTTCTGTAGAATATTAAAACACCTTAAGCACGCCAATATTTTAAATGGGTGTTGTTAGGGATATTATACCCAGAGCCTATAAATATTACTATCATTATCTTTCCCTTCAGGCCGGAATATAACTCCTCCAGCCATCTGGTATACTTTTTCCTCATCTCTCCAAAAGTTTTACTTTCCCTCCCGGCCGTCAAAGTTTATGTCGAAGACCTTTTAAATTGCCTTTCTTAATATTTATATGGTTCCATTCTCCTTCAAACTGCATTTTGGATGCCCACAGTACCGTAATTCTCATCCTCCTTTCGTTTACATTTCCTTAGCTTAAATTGCTTTTATACGGAGCCTCTCTACTCATAATGTATTTATTTCCCTAAAAAGTAAACCTTTAAATAATGTCTAACCTTAAATTAATCTTTAACCATTCAAATATGCATCCAAGGATGTTGAAATGAGACGAGGAAGATTATTTGAAGATTAAAATTTGTTGGTGTTCTATTTTCTAGTAGTAAAAAATTAATTTTATGAAAAGTACTACAATTATAAAATTTTTTCCGAAATTCTGACGGTAGATTAGAATCTCTGAACCTCATCACCATGCGTTTACTACTTAAATTGCGGTAAGAGAGACAATAAAAACGGATATGGGTTTAGAATAAGTGGAGGAAATTGTGGACGTATTTTTGACCAAATTATCCCGAGGATACTCTAGGTACCCATTTCTTTAATTTCTGTCCTATTTATTAACTTCTTAAGTATTGTCATAGAGTGAGTATATACTTACTCTATGCTATTGTTCTTGGAAATTTTCCCTAAATAAGCGGCTAACCCTAATAAACGGAGGTCCAAATAACAGGAATTTATTGTACTCCCCTAGTATTTTGGGTACTATTCTTGCTCCAATTCGAATCCTCTTATAGTAATTTAGCTGAGCTGTTAATTGGATAATCTAATGCTGTTATGCTTCCTTGGATCCGGAGAACTTCACGTCCGCTCTGCTGAAGCTGATATTTTGAAGGTTCTCGATGATAACTGACTCGCAATATGCGAATGGTCTAACGCGTCCCTTTCTCCTGCCGATTCTCCGAAGAACAATCTAGATGCAGGACGGAATGAAATTCAAGTAATGAGGGAACGACGAGTCGGGGAAAGCGAATCATGACAATGGAAAATGTCTTGCTCCGTGGCCGAAGGCTTGTTTACGCGCGTACACGCTTTTCACAGTCCAACACCTCATCTGCAAGTCTGATTGGCGGATGGCCTCTGGATGGAAGGAGCAGGGGATTCCAGGAACTGAGGTGGGAAGTTGCGTGTGGGAAGTGAACTGGATGGGGTCATGTGTGGAGGCATTTGCAAGCAGGGCAGTGCGGTTATGATCTTCAGTGGGAGGCAATGGCCGTCATGGGATGTTGAATTCTAGAAAGACCGATGACGTTATTACATAGCGAAGCCACACTCAAGGGTAGGAAACATTTGAAAATGCACGGAATTTACGTTTTGATGAACTTTATCATTAGTAAGTTCGAAAGGTAATAAATAATATATCGCTTTTTATGCATTCCATTATTTGCTTAAAATGAAATTCATAATTTTTGTCGACTTTTTAAAGAATGGGATAAGGTTATTAATAGATTCTCTCACTCAAATTTCAAGCACTGTGGCGATTTTATGGTATTCATCAGCTGTATCTTCTACAGATCTTGTGAGTTCAATTTATGTCAAAATATCTGGAGAATGCTTATTTTCTGGATTTAACGCCTATGTTTTTCTGTGATCCTTAGTTTTGCATCGTAGGTTTGCTTAATGCATTGCTATTCTCCGGAAAACAATTGGTGTTTAGCCTCATTTCCCCATTTTAAACCAATAGAACATATGCTCTTTCTTTGTGCTGAAAGTGTCAAAATTATGGCCAGTTTCCTGTCCGCTAGTTGTGATGTAACTTTGAGACCTTATGACGTCTGTGAACATCTACGCTTTCGGATTGTAACTCCATATTTTGTCATTTCTTATAGAAAATACTTTGGAAAAAACTGCGAGGAGTGAGATAATCTATCTATCACAACAGATTTATTCTTCACCGATATAAAATTTATGCTGTTCGTTAATTAGTCAATATAAATTATTAAAAAACCCTGCCTAGCAATCGGTATTTATTTTTATCATTACGACTTCTGGCTATTTTTCGCTGAATTTGAGGCTCATGAGATTTTATTTCGACCACGATTTATACTTCGTGGTAGCAAAAAATAATGCGAAATGCGCATCCCTTATCTGAACAATAAAATTTTTCATAAGAAAGAACACTAAAAATTGCTACTTAAATTGGCTGTATGCTCTGTCTTAAACTTAAGTTAAATAAATTTTAAAACTTTCTGCTATTATGTAAGTCAGGACGGAATTCAATAGTTTAATATTAATTTCGATGTTGTGGCACATTTGCAATGGAATCCATGTGTGCTCAATAATTTCAACTCTGCTTAGTTTGAAGAGTTTTCGGGCAGCATAAAATTACCCTTTTCTTTGAATTGATTTTCATAAACCCAGATCGAAGTAGGTTCTTTTGAAAAATGTATTTTCTTGGTGCTTTAAATTCTCAAGATTTAGATTCAACTAAAAAATTAGTCTCTTTATTCTAATATGACTGTCTTTAAAGAGACTTAATTTGTAGAGTTTGCCTTCAACTTTTTCACCCCATGGTCAACAATTGATCACTTAATTTTGAGTCACTATGATGAAGAGTGGGTCTAGCTTTACTTGCTTAAATTATTTTGCTTCTGTATATCCTTCCCATACCTCTGCTCACATTATGGCCATTGAGATAGACACTTGCATCTCTATCGGCCTTAAGAGAAAAAAAGCACTTCAATACAGAATGAGAACATTTAATTTACACACCTTTGCTTACGGTCGCTTCTCTTTAAAAAGAAAACTTTTTCTGCATCATGGGCTGGAATACACCTCTTTAAATTGTTTGAAAGACCAACTCCTTTCGCATTTTCATTAATATGGATTTGAATCCGTGGTTTCCTTCCATCATTTGTTATAAAATCCTTGCATAACCGTTGTAGTATAGTGGAGAATAATGATTTAAGTGTCTGCAATTCGCGTAGAAGCCGGCAACTTACTTCCTTATGAAAATTCCGCTTAGCACTGCCCTTGTATCATAACTTTAATAAGTTAAATGGAAAGCTGCGAGTACTCGTAGTAATTTCAATTTTATTTTACCTCTCATAACTATGACCTGTGAATGTAGAGCATTAGAAAAAGAAAACGATGGGGAATGTGGTGCTGGGAATACAAAGCAGGAATAAAAAAATCTTAAATGAACGAGTGAGACGCTTATGCTATGCAAAATCTCTGCACAAAAACGCCCTAATGGAAATGACGCGGCTCCCTGGCAACTATAACGGCGCTGACCACGGGGCGCATTTGACTCATGAATATTCATGTCGATATGGCCTCTGGTGTATCCGTGCTCTAATTTTCGGTCAGTCTAGAGGTAAAAAAATGGCAACATGAGACCTAGTCAAGAGTTGGACTCTGCGGTTATTTCTAGTAGAAAATTTTGCAAAACATGAGAATATTGTGGCAAATTCTGTAAGGCATGTAAAATTTGCTTACAATAAATTATTTCTTATTGTAAAATTTTTGCGTGGAAATACAAAAAAAGTATACCGGGAGATGGAGAATACGAGGAGGCAGTTGAGAGCGTGATTAATGTTTTTTTGGAAAGCCAAGCCTAATGAATAAGGTGCAGACAAAATATTAGCCTAATGTTGCAGATGTCGAAACTCTCTACTATGAACGAGTAAATAAGAAACCGTGGAATATCCGCGCTGTAATTTTCGGAGTCTTGAGGTAAATCATGAGATCTAGTCAAGGACTCTGCGGTTAATTTCTAGTAGCAAATTTTGCAAAACATGAGAATACTGTGGAAAATTCATTAAGGCGTGCAAAATTTGCGTTCAATAAATTGCCTATTGTAATACTTTTGAGCGAAAACACAAAATATATGTGAAGCTGGAGAAATTTTAAGAAATTATGAGGAAGCAGTTGACCACGTGATTAATTTTTTTTTCAAAAAATCTAAGTCCAATAAGGGTAAATCCCTTGTTAAACAAATTGTTAACTTCATTTTGCAGATGTAGAAAACTCTATAGCAAGAACGAGTAAATAAGTAACCGTGGTGTATTCTTGCTCTAATTTTCGGACAGTATAGCGGTAAACAAACGACAACACGAGACCGAGTCACGAGTTGGATGCTACTGTTGATTGCAGGTAGCAAATTTTGCAAAACATGAGAGTATGTAGCAAATTTTGTGAGGATGCCAAAATTTCTCGCAGTAAATTACCCACAGTAGTAAGTTTGTAAGGAAGTACAAAAATGTACGGGAGGCTAGTGAAATTTTAAGAAATTACGAGGACATCCCGAGTCTACCTCCAATGAGTCAAAGACCCTGGTGAAATCTGGTGGCCTTGGAAGTGGAGGATTGTGGAGGAGGTGCTTTATCCAATGGGTCAAATCCTGGTGCCCCAAGTAAACCACCAACGTCTCCGCAGTTGACCGAGTGACTATTTTTTTTTTAAAGCCATGATTAGTGAATAGACAAATTGTTTACTCCATTTTGCAAATATTGACAACTCTATAATATGAACGAGTAAATAAGAAATCAATAATAAAGAATGTATGAGAAAGGCTGGAATAAATAAAATAAAATAAAAATAAGTAGGAGGTGACGCGTAATGGCCCTTTGCGTCGAAGCTCTCTTCGAAACCATGACCTTCTCAACAAATTTTGCATATTCCGATTATCCAAGTATTTTTCGAACGGTGGAATATATTGCCCTTGATATAAATCCATGAATTAATAAAAAATATCAATTTTACACGCCACTGCTGGAATTTTAAAATGTTTAGTTCGACATAACTTGGGAATTCACCCTGAATTTCGTTTTGGTTTCCGAACGGTGATTTTTGGTCACGATGTGGATGAATGTATTTATGAGCAAGTCCCAGCTTTTATCCTTCCCCCATAGAATGTTGATAAAATATTTGGTTAGAAGTGTCGTGGGAATTCCGAATTTAGTTTTCGGCATTCGCTCGTGGCGGCGTATATTTTCGACCGAGTTGATCGATATATAATTGATAATGGTGAAGAGTCTCGGTCCGTTAGCACCCGCGGTGATTACTTCATTTCGTGGGAAAACCTCCGAAACTGGCATTCGAAATTCAAGGGAGCAATTAGGGGAGTCAGACGCGGACCACTTTGCCCAAGACCGAGGGCATTAATAATTTACGAGAGAATGAATTATTAAAAATGGCCGGAGAATAAGTTTCGCTAGGTGCTCGAATTAGTTTCGGCGGAGTGGGTAATTTGACCAAAAGGCGAAACCGCCGTGGTCACTTCGGTTTCCCGCTTTTAAAATAAGTTTTTTCCATTGCCACAAATTTTACACTCATTGCCACAAATTTTACACTCATTGCCACAAATTTTACACTCATTGCCACAAATTTTACACCTCTGTACTTTTTAGCCGCTTTTATTTGAATTTTAACTTTCCCTTTCCATCAATTTCATCTTTCTCCGCCTCAAAACACGCCCTATTAAATTCTCATTGTTGCTATTTTTGCAGAAGATTCTTCTGAATTTATTTGCAATGCATATTTGTCCAGTTTCAGCAACAGTTTTTCGTTGAATTGAATTCTGCGTCCGAAGCATTAAGGTGGCTGATGCTGTCCCGTTTATTTACCCACTCCAGCCAGCCAGTTTTGGGAACAAATAGAGTTATTTTCGCGTATGTTTATGTTGTCATAGGAATGCTGTGTTTGTTTGTACGTAAATTTTTTACTAATACTGATTCACTGAAGTACACAATTGAAGTAAAAGCCTATGTACCATTAATTTGCTATTTTTTGCATTTAAAGAATTTACGAAGAATTGCATTATTCACTCAATATTAATCAAAATTCTGATCCGAATATTCACTACCATCATCAGACTACAATGTAATTTCAAGTTCATTATGGGTCTATATCTTATCGTTATAATGAACAAAAATGTATTCAATAAATTTTATGCTTTAATAAAGCTACTTCACTGAAGCGATAAAGGTCATCAGTGAAGGTCAAAAAATATTTAACTTCCATCTTGGTGCCAGGTTTTAACTGGCATACATCAAAATACACAGAACAAATTACAGGAGAAGGCGTCTCCTTTCTTCGTGGAAATGGAAGTTTATATCCCTTTTCTTTGTAGCAAACTCCACAGCTGCTCAATGTTGCCTTTGTGATCATCCTTTGATCTGTGAGATTTTCAGCATACTCTAGCCATTCGTGCCACATTTTTTCTGTAAACGGCTTAATTGACTGTTACACTCACAATATGAGTTTCTCAGTGGGATACTGAGTTAATATAATTCCTTTCATACTACTCACAATTTATATCATTACACTGTATGCCATTTCATATATATCACTATCAAGTCCTGTCGTACACAATATTTTTTGATTGGAAAGTAGATAATCTCCAACCTCAGTTACGCAAAGCACTATGTTAAATCTCTATGTCCAGCGACCATTTTATCAATATTCATCGCTTCGGAACCACTATTTTGACTAAAAAAAATGCCACTGGCCACCGCCCAATTAAAAAATTCAATCAAGAAATTTAATGGATGATACTTCATTCACCAAAAACGATATAACCTCTTTGCAAAAATATTCAGGTGCTCCTATAAGTGGTACCGAATACCGTTGAATATACCCCGAATCCTTGCTTACACGTCCAAGTTAAGTTATAAGCAGTCCAATATTACGCTCGGCTTGTGCGTGTGGGGACAGCTGCTGAGAAGTACTGTGAAGAAAGTAGGAATCGTTAGAGGATATGACCAATCTTATTCTAGCAGAGTCGAAGGAGCTCAGCTTCGAAAGTGGAAGGAATTTATGGATTTAATAGTAATAATTGCTTCCTACTGTATTTAAAGTTCATATTTCAACTAAACAAATTTTAATAAGGAAGCTTTTGGTGGCCTCCAAGAAAAAACTGTGCAGAGGCGACCTTCAAAAATTAAATGAAGCACCACTGTAATCGTAAAAGTAGTACTTACGCGAATAGGGGAGTGTTCATTTCAAACTTGACACAAAAGTGTGCCAAAAAATATTTAATATTCGTGTAATCCATGGTTTGTGACCCATAGAACAAGAAAATAACAATAGTAATTAACATTTCTCGAGATACAACACGTGTGCTAAAACTCAATTTAAAATAGATTAATTGCATTGAATATGCCATAAGACCTGTTAATTAGATTGAAAATGCCAAATACCCACATAATTATTATTGCAATGCATTATAGAGAAATTCATCTATAGATTGATGAAGCAGCCAGTTTTCTATCAATTTGAAAATCTTTATTGTGGAACTCTAAATGGGTTTGATTTCAAAAGCGTATAGCTTAGGACTCATACGTGTCTTGAAAAAAGCACTATTAGGTTTTGGCAACCTTACAGAAAAAAGTCTCGGAAATTTTATGCAAAGATTCTTTTTTTATTTCATTTCCAGGCAAAAATTAATTTTAAAAATTTGTAAAAGTATTTTCGGAAATTGAGTCATAGATTAAAAAGATTCATACCTCTTCTTCTGAAATGAGTCTAACATTCTTTTTTGCCGTACTAACAGTGGTTTTAGCGCATTTCCATATGCACCTCCCCAATATACTGAACCATGATTGAAATTATGATGAACAAAATTAGAATATACATTTTCCTTTACAATGTGAATAACATTTATTTCATATGAAAAGAAAAATAATATTCATATCGCAAGTAAACGTTGGCATAATTACGCTAGAAAATAATATAGTTTCAGCTTACCTTTTTTCGATAAGGATATAACAGTAGGTAAATATTTAATTTATTTTGTCCCAAGGAAGAAGATATAATAACATTTCTATTTAACCATCATCCATGTCTTGTTTTTCCTTCCTCAGGTATCACGAGGCGTATAAGAACTCTTGGAACACTTTGATTTCGATAATATTAACATTTTTCTTAAGTTATATCTATGAGAGCTCACTTTGACATGCAGGCCATGGTTAATATTCGATAAAAGGAAAATATTTTGTTCGATATCCTCTCAGTAAATTTTGAGATTAATAAGTGTGATGCGACCCATGAACTAAAGAATTCCTTCTTTTGAACTCGAGAGGTGAATTTTCATCTCCAATAGCGACACGTGTTGCAAAATCTGGATAGGTTTGATGGCGTAGGGGGTGAAGAAAAAGAAGACGATTTCGAAGAAGGTAATTAAGATAATATTTGATCAAAGCCAGCGGATCGCATGCTGAGAATGTGAGCGGGACCCGTGGGTAATCCGGGGCGCGTTAGGGCGTCTGAATCTTTTTCTCCCTCTTGTCCGTGGGTGGCGCTCAAGCGGTGGATAATTAGCAGTGGCGGGATCGAGACTGCAAGCGACGGAGACAAGTTCTCTCCAGCCGCGCACGGAATCGATATCCAATGGCGGAGATTTTTCGGGAGAATGTGGTTCGGTGTGGTGGGAAACAGTTTGATAGCCAATTCAGTGGCGGGGTAAATGAGTAGGTTGAAGGCGAGCGGTAAGGAATGTAAGATCGGAAGGATATGCATTGATGCATCTCTTGGAGCTGAAAAAAGTAGCATACTTGCAAGCTACCCGGCGTTGTTCGGGGAGGGTAGTACCCATAGAAGTGGGAAACTGGTACTCGGAATCTGTGGTCACAAAGGAGGATTTTTATGTTTTCTCTTTGAGCATGTCTAGAGGTGTGCATTCGCGGCAGGATGTCCAAACGCAGAAGTTTTATGACGTAACGTAACAAACGGTAATGTAAAAACGACCCGTCGGACGCAACCGAAAGTAGCACTGCAAGGTTAGATAGCATGTGATGCACCTATGCACTAATTTTGGTCAGATCCGTCCAGACGTATGGAAACGCACAGCGGACAGACAAGTGGACATCCTCTTTTACATACTATATAGAGCAACAGGCCACCCGGGGTTGCTCGAAAGGATAGTGCACCCAGGGAAGTGGGAAACTTGGAACTTGGATTTCATGAACATAGGGAATTTTAATGTTCAATGAGCGTGTTAAGAGGTGTGCCTACCCATCAGGATGTCAAAACGGCAGAAATTGTATGACGCGACGTAACAAACAGTAATGAGAAAATGACACAAAGAACGCGCCGGACGCAACCAAAAGCAAAGCTATAGGGTTTGAAGGGATTAGATGCATCTATGTAGTAACTTTGGTCGCAATCCGTCAAGCCGCATGGAGCCGCAAGCGGACAGACAAACAGACATCCTATTTATATTATATACATGTATGGTTAAAATCAACTGATTTGGGCGTTACTTGGTGGAACGATGAAATATTCATGGTGAAACAAAAAACACAGTACTATTCCACAAAATTTATTTAAGCTGTCTACTAGTTTCGACGTTTACACCGTCATTATCAAGACTAACTGAGCAATAGCATACAACATCCAGCCTTATTTATCCAACAATAGTGTGAAGGAAGGAGGAGGGGGGGGGGGAACTAAATAAGGAGGAGCATTGAGCATTGTTGGTTGGGTATTGTTGGTTGGATAGGAGGTTCAAAACACAAAGTATAAAAGCTTGGGGGGGGGGCGGGCAGGCAGATAGAAAGTCAGGTGGTAATGAGGTTAATGAGAAGGGGAGGAGGAAGGATTATCAAGGAAGAAGTCAGATTTTTAAACAGTAGATAAAAAATTAGAACATACCTCATTACCACCTGACTTTCTATCTGCCTGCCCCCCCCCCCCCCAAGCTTTTATACTTTGTGTTTTGAACCTCCTATCCAACCAACAATGCCCAACTAACAATGCCCAACCAACAATGCTCAATGCTCCTCCTCATTTAGTTCCCCCCCCCCCCTCCTCCTTCCTTCACACTATTGTTGGATAAATAAGGCTGGATGTTGTATGCTATTGCTCAGTTAGTCTTGATAATGACGGTGTAAACGTCGAAACTAGTAGACAGCTTAAATAAATTTTGTGGAATAGTACTGTGTTTTTTGTTTCACCATGAATACATGTATGGTATTTGAAGGAGGCGACCTACAGCTGAGGTCATTTGCTCCATGAGAGAAAGATGAAGAGAAAACCGACGATGGCATTAGCCTAATCTTAACGAAAGGCGCCAAAAGTTCAAAAGCTTAACGTCCCATCCGGCGGACGGAGTGTTGCGCTTGAAATGCCCTCCACAGAATATTCAAGCAGAGATCGGGCAGGAAACAGGCCTCTAAAAATTATCTACCACCGCTGGGACTTGAACCTGAGACCACGGAGTGGGAAGCCAAGACATTATAGGCACCAAACAAACGCAAAACCTAGCCAAATATTAGCCCCCTCTTTTTATTTAACTTCGCCTACTCAATTAAATCAAAGGTATTAATGGTTAAGGTATAAGGCTCACCCCAGAATAAACGTGTATAAATCAGATGTAAACCGGTGCGTGCGACAACTCACCCTCTTAGTGTTTAACGCGAAAGTTGTTTTGCTTAGCTTAGGGTAGAGGCCATCCCAGACTAAATATGTGTTAATGTAACACGGTTTTTTCATCAAATTGAAGTATTATCCACTTCTCTGCTTCATCTAGATCTGGCAGTTGTATCTCAATTTTATTTGTTTTGTGATCCAAAATTAATGGGAGCATGCGATAAAAGGTATATTTGTGAATTATGCTCTCTTATCCTGTGTAACCATCAGATCAATTTCATCAATCTCATTGGCACTTTTTCGCATGCTCTTCGTTCGAGTAGGTAAGTGATACCATTGACAGCCACTTTTTTCTTCTTTTCAACCTTAATATTGGCGATCATTAAAATTTTATAAGTTCTAAAAATCTTAATAACTTTTCTAATTCCTCCATCAATTGTTCAAATATCTGGGTATTCTTTTCCTGGTCTACCTCTCTCAGCATATTACCATATATTAAGGTATTAAATAAAATGTATACTAAATGACGAGTAATGTGCCCAATGATTGTGCTTCTTGCTTTATACCTGTAGTTTGGTATTGGCTTTCCCTCCACTATTATTTGATCTACTTCGATTTATAGGTTTATTATCATCTCAGTCCTTGTTTTTAATCGTTTAATGGAAAAGAATGTATTGAAATTAATTTTTAGGACCGAATTCAATGAACTGTAGCTTCGGATAAATTTAAATTCATGGAATAAGTGCTGTGTACAAGTTACATATCTGTGCGACACAAGTAGTCATTGCATAAATAATGACTGAAATATGTAGAGTCGAGAAAAAATTATTTATTAACATATGCGGTTAAAAAATAAAGAGGGAAGCATGTAACAATATGCAGACGATGTTCATATTGATAAAACAAAAAAAGGAATAGGTACTCTCTGTTAGTTACCGCGTAAGCGATAGAGGTGTAAAAATAACCAAAAACATACACGTATAACCAATGCGCATGATTTACTGCCTATATACCTTGTAACACTTTGAGGTTAGAAGCTTGCCGGGGCACCCACTACTAACAATCATCGTCACCCATCACTGCATCACGATACTGACCTTCAACCGCGTTGGAATTATTCCTGGGGATTATAAAACATTTTAAAATATTTCCTCTTTTTCTTGGCTTTGCTCCAGGTGTAAAAAATAATCAGGTCACACAATTAATAAATGTTGGTAGTGAAGGAAGTAACTAAAATTTCTGAAATTGGAAGATATCAACGTAATTAACCCTTTATAGCCCAATGTTGCTTCTAAGCAGCATCAAAAATGTATGTATAAATTTTCAGCTCTTTTTAGGAAATATCTAAACTATTATTCTAACGTATTATTTTTTGGTGTGCATTTTAATGACGAAATACTTATCCGCCACGATAATTAAAGTTGAGCGCAAAATTTCCAATTTTTCACAATGAGAAATCTAGAAATTTGATTTCTCCCAGAAGTAGCTCTGGGTTAGAAAGGGTTAATTCCATCATGGGTTCCTTGTTTCCCAGTGCGATGCGTAAGCGTGGACTACTGAAAAACGTAGGACTCTGGAAGTCAATAATCGTCACCTATCTTCATGGGACTAACCTTCAACCGAGTTGTAATTATTACCAAGGGATTACAACAAATTTTAAAATAATTTAAGTATACTGGGACCAGCCACGGTTAAATATTTACGGAGTCACCCGCAAAAATATTTAAAAATATTCTAATTCAAAAAGATTTTGTCGTAACCTTGGCTATGTTCCAGGTGCAAAGAAATCGGTTTATGCACTTCATAAATTTAGGTTATGCAGAGAATAACTAAAAATTTTGAAATTGGATGTTCCCAACGTTATTAATTCCATCCCCCGTTCCCCGTTGTTTTCTTGCGTGATATGGCGGCGTTGACTACTGATGGGACTCTGGAAGTTAATCATCGTCACCTTCATTTGCATTTAAAATTCTTAAATTTGCATGCTCTTAAACTTCATAGGACTGACTTCCAACCGAGTTGGAATTATTATTTAGGGATTAAAACACATTGTAAAATGTTTTCTCTTACCCTTAGCAATTCACCAGGTGTAAAAATATAGGATCATACACTTCATAAATTTAGGTTGCGCAGGGTAACTAAAGTCGATCATCGTCTTCTATCTTCGGGGGACCAACCTTGGAATTATTGCCTGGGGGTTGCAACACATTTTAAAACATTTTATCATACCATTAGACAGTGGCGGATGCAGGATAGGGACAAGGGGGAAGGGAACTAAGTGGGAGTGATCTCCCAGCAGTACCTAATGGTGGTCCGAAAAAATACCATTCTATCTAGTATAAATTGGATACCAAAGATTCGCCACTGCCCTTAGAAATGTTTCAGGGGTGAAAAAATCATCGATTCCCTTCATAAATATAGTTAGTGCAGAACTACAGAGAGTAGCTAATTTTTTTGAAAAAGGGAGATCTCAACGTAATTAATTCCATCCAGGGTTCCCTGTTGTTTCAATGTGAGCCATTGAAGGACGTAGGACTCTGGAAGGGGGAATGAGTCCCCTCACGCATACGGATGGATATGGAGCCGAGCACTCTTTTTCCCGTGGAAATGGGCCGTCCTCATCTCATTATCGCTAATCTCCGCGTATGCGGCAAAACCACAGTGGCGTAGCATGTTCTCGCTATGGCCCAGGTTATCCTCCCCTCAAACCCCTCCCCACTTTCCCCCACCCTCCTGAACTGAACATTTCATCCTTGGTCCGGCCTCCAGTAACGCCCTACATCTGGTCACGGCGTCCGGGAGAAACAAGCAACTCACGGGATGCGAGAGCAATAGGCGCCTTGACAAATTAAAAAAGTATTAATTTTCAGGTGTGTGGGAAGATCGATAGAAAAAAATTTCTTCTACTTAAAAAAAAAAAAAAATGAACTGGCCATTAATGCAACGAGGGAATTATAACGAGAAAAATATCGAAATATATCGTTGTTTCAGGCGTGACTTCATGGTATCGAATTAACATAACGAAATGCCAAAATATTATAATTTTACATAAATTGAAGTAAAGTATAGCATTAAATCTATGTGGAATTATGAAGCTTTTTTGGAATTCTTTAAAAAAAGTTCGTATATTTTTCATAAACTATCAAAATTCATGGTATCGTAAAAACAAACAAAGTCTTTCCTGAATAATGCATATTTGGCTAAAGTGTTGAATAATTTCTTCAAAAATAGTATGGAGAAGGAAGGCATCAGTGCGAGGATTCAGTTTCTGTTCTAAATTACAGAATTACTGATAGTAGGTATTGGTGGCTTGAACCTCATAGAAAAATTGACAAAGTGATTTTTCCTCCTTATAATGTAAGTCATTGCCTTTATCAAGACATTGTAGTAATCCTTCATTCCCAATAAATTACTCGGTATCGATGTCTTTATGTTGTAACCGCTTGTTAATGATTCTCTGAAACCGCTCGAGGAGCAATAAAAAGTGTTGTGCCGTGCGGAAAACTTCCAAGTTATCTGATCATGCACAAAGACATATATCTTGAGAGTGAAGAAGTACGACAATGTCTTGGTAAAGGCAATGAATTTCATTATAAGTAAATATAAAATTATTGAAAAGTAAGTCTGTCGACAATTAATTTAATAATTTTTTAAATATTATTTTAGTGGGGTGAGGGATGGAAAATTTCGTTAAATCATTGGTCGCGATTTCCTCTGATAATTCCGTTGCAGAAAT
The DNA here is from genome assembly GCF_921293095.1 of Ischnura elegans. Lineage (NCBI taxonomy): Eukaryota > Metazoa > Arthropoda > Insecta > Odonata > Coenagrionidae > Ischnura > Ischnura elegans. The sequence goes on from NC_060252.1 coordinate 58,625,001, forward strand.
CAATGGGGTGGTGATGTGGGAGGCCATGGGAAAAATAAATGAATGACAGGAAGGATAGGGGAGGTTTGCAAAGGGGAGTAAGCGGTAGAGACGTGAATGAGATTGACAGGAGAGAGGAGTTTTGGAGGAAGGAGACGAGGAGGGTTGAAAGTGGGAGAAATGATGCGGAAATAGTATTTGAGGCGGAAGGAAAGGAAAGGCATTGGGAAGGGTCTGTCACGGAAAAAAAGGGGAAAATGGCTGGAAGGAGATAGCAGACATCGGCGAGGATGGTTGAGAAGGGAAGAAAATAAAAATATACGTCTAAAATGGCTGAAACTGGCCAGACGTATACGAAGGACTTTGAAAATACGTTGGGATCGAAGAAGGAATACACGGAAATATCAATTTATTATTATTATAAAAGCATTCTTCCGATTAACCTCCACAGTACCGATATATATATATATACTCTCATTTTGTGTATGAATTTAATGTTTTCTGGTTAATTGGATGTTAAAAGACAATATTCGCCTTTTCTGTGAATCACGCACCTGTATGATGCTGTCATCTACATCTACATAATACCCTGCAAGCCGCCTAAAAGGCGTGTGGCAGGGGGTGTTAGGACACCAGCCGTTTACAGCTATTAAAAAAAAAAAAAAAAAAAAAAAAAAAGAAGTGCTCTAACGAGGTTGGGACAAGCGTTTATTAAAGTCCTTTATTGTTCGGGGGAAAAACGAATTCTTATATCTATCCGTTCGGCTAAAAATCTCTCTTAATTTATCGCTTCTGTCGGACCTGGAAATATAGTGTGGCTCTAAGATTATGTTCTCTGTGTCGCTCTTAAATATATCCATTCTCAATTGCTCAAGCAATCTAAGCCTAGCGCGCAGCCTCCGAGTCTCCAACGGCTCCCAGCCTAATTCGCTTAACATCTGGGTAACACTGTCTGTACGCCCGTAGCGGTTTTTGACGAAACGAGCAGCCTTCCTTTGTATCTTATTCAGCTCGCGGATTAAGTCTTTCTGCACTGGATCCCATACACTCGCTGCATATTCAAGGTGCGGTCGGACGAGAGCGAAATAGCACCTTTCTTTTACTTTCTCATCCGAAAATCTTCCCACAATACGCTTGACGAATCCTAATTTCTTCAGGGCTATGCCGCAAATATTCTTTATATGAGTTCCCCACGTGAGGTTCGAGGTTATCGTAACTCCCAGGTACTTCACTTCGTCTGTTGCCTTTATGTTAATGCCATCCACTGCATAAACATTGTTAGTGTTGGACGAATTCCGCAAAAAATGTACCGCCATGCATTTGCTCAGATTAAGTTCGAGTCCCCACTCTTGACTCCACAAATGAACGTTGTTTAAGTCCGATGATAGATTTCCATAGTCAGAGTGATCACTAATTTCGCGATAGATGACAGCGTCGTCAGCAAATAAACGTATTTTACTGCTAATGCGGGAGCAGAGATCGTTAATGTATATAATGAACAACAGGGGGCCGATTACGCTTCCTTGTGGAACACCTGATGTAACTTTTACAACATCAGAGCTAATTCCGTCAAGAACTACTTTTTGTTTACGATCTCTGAGGAAGTCGCGTATCCAGTTTACAACTGTTTCGTTTAATCCGCATGACTGTAATTTGTATAAAAGTTTGTTGTGAGGTACAGTGTCGAAAGCTTTCTTAAAATCTAAAAATAGTGCGTCAACTTGTCTTTTCGATTCACCAGATTTTATAACGTCATGAAGAAAGAGCGCGAGCTGTGTTTTGCGGGATCTATTTTTTCGGAATCCGTGCTGACAATCATGGAGGAAGTTACGTCTGTCCAAGAAAGTCATGATATTACTAACAACGATATGTTCAAGTATCTTGCCTATAATTGATGTTAGGGAAATTGGACGGTAGTTGCCTGGGTCATTTCTGTTTCCCTTTTTGAAAATGGGTGTAACACTTGCAATTTTCCAGTCGGGCGGTAACTTCCCTTCGGAGAGTGACTTCTTGAATATGATCTCTAAGTAAGGCGCGATCTGTGGAGCTAACTCTTTGAGGACACGCGCGGGTATTCCCTCCGGACCCGGAGATTTACTATTCTTAATCAATTGTAGTTGTTTAGTTATCCCATCACGTTTTATAGATATTTCTTCCATCAAATCCTCAGTATATGGGATGACTAAATTGAATTGAGTATCGTCAGTAGTGTATACACTTTCGAAGTGGGCATTTAAAGTGTTAGCTTTGTCAATATTTTCGGTGACAAGTTTACCATCTTTATCAAATAACGAATCTACGGTTGAATGTTTTCCCTGAAGCTCTTTCGCGTACGACCAAAAGGATTTCGGATTTTCTTCGAGTAATTCACCAAGTACTTTTTTCTTAAATTTTCGCATTGCAGTTCGCATTGATTTCTTGGTTATTGAGCGTTGAGCAGCGTAACTTTCTTTAGCTTCAAGTTCCTTCGATTAATTACGAGACGTGATGGACTTTCTGTACAAGTTGTATAGTTTTCTCTGTTTCCTAAGTTCTCTTCTGACATCGTTGTTGTACCAGCGAGGTTCCTTATTATCACATTTCAGTTTTTGCGGAATATGTTCGTTGATTCCTTGGCGCAGAATTTCTAAGAAACGTGTCCATATTACATCTGTGCTTTGGTCCTTTGATGTAACAACGAATTTTTTGTAGGAGCCATTAAGCATCTCGCCAAATTTAGTGAAGTTACATTTATCGAATAGGTAAATATTGCGTTTTGGTTTTACGGCTGACACCACATCAACTTTTAACGTTGCAAAGATTACTCTGTGGTCGCTTATACCGTCAATAATATCGACTTGTTTTATCAACTTAGGATCGCTTACTGCTAAAAGGTCTAATAGCTTGTTTCCTCTCGTAGGTTTGTCAACTACTTGGGCGAGAGAGTGATTTGCAAGTATGTTGAGTAATACCTCGCTGATTTCTTTATTCCTTGAATTCGGTTTTACAGTGTAAGTATCCCAGTTTATGGATGGAAGATTAAAATCTCCCCCGATTACTATTACACCTTTACTGTCTCTCTGAGTAAATGCGGATATTTGATTTTCTAGAAGGTACATAATATCGACTTCGGAGTTCGGCGGTCTATAAAAAGAGCAAACATGAATACTCCTTTTGTTTCGTTGTTTAATTGTACACCATACGCTTTCAATTTCGTTGTCAATTATTTCGTGGGCGGCGCTTTGCAAATGGGATTTAACTGCAATAAAAACTCCGCCACCTGTTCTATTGCGTCGATCGCATCTGTAAATTTTATATTCTGGAGGAAAAACTTCGCTGTCGCTTATATCTTCCGTAAGCCAGCTCTCTGTCCCCATGACCACGTCTGCGTCCTGAAAAATATGCTCGATTTCGGCGCGCTTGTTTTTTACGCTACGGCAATTAACTATAACAAGGTTAATGTCATATTTTGTAGTAAGAGTTTCGGTTGGTTCTTTTCTAGGCTTTTGTATACTCAGCGGGAGAATTTTATTGGCAGTACTAATAATATTTGATATGTTTTCTTTCCCTGGAGCACGCGTTTTGGGAATAATGACGCTATTGTCCGGCGTTAACGCTTCTAAGCTAACTTTCTTGTTTATTTCGCATTGCGGATTTCCTCGGAGGCTACGTTCAATTAAATCTTTGATAACCCCGCTAGATGACCTACCCTCTAGTCTAAAAAATACCTACAGTGCTCAAAAATCCTACGAGCCACCCGTTCCGACGCCTCTTTGGAATAATGCACCCCAGACGAATTGAGGGGAGCCCGGCACGATCTAAGCACCGGCCGAAGATCCACGAACTCTGCTCCAATGCTCACACAGAGTTCCCACAGCCTCTTGTTGATCCAGGAAATCCTGTCCCAAACTCGAGGGCCGCAGTCCGTCCGTGGAACAATGCTACAGATGGACAGTCGCATATCAACACCAGTGCCCCTCCGAACGCGTTCCACTTCCGAGCTTAGATCCCTGAAGGAATTTAAGATTTCATCAGCTCTGCGTTCGGAGGCATCATTAGTGCCGACATGGGCCACCACCCGCAGTCTAGAACAGCCCGTGTCCTTCACCGCTGCTTTTACCGCCGCCGTAGTGTGGGATACAAGACCACCTGGGATACACCAGGATGAGACCCGTTGGTCCGCTCCGTCTCTCCTTGCCCTCTTCTCCAACTGGGGGAAAATCCGCCGGACGTTGGAACTCCCTAACAGAACAATCCCCACCCTCCCTCCCCGGCTGCCTCTCGAAGCTGCATCCCTCGCGACAGGGGGTTCCTTCACGACCTCGCCAATTAGCTCCCCGGAATTGTCCTCCGACAAGACCTCGAAGCTGTTGTGAACGGGGATGGGGTTAGCCTTCGCTTCCCCCACTCCCCGATTTGGCCGTGCCACCGCCCCCCGCCCTTGGGGTACAACCACCCACTCGGGCCTCAGGTTATGAGTAATCCCCCGACCCGAAGACTGCACCGTCCTCTCCAAGGTCTCCGCGCAGGCTACCGCCCCCGAGCTTGCTCGAGACTCCACCTTGGAATTGCGAGGACCCTTAGAGGGGACGCTACGATCCCCGGACCGTGGGATTTCCACAAAACCCGTTACCCGGGCGTGTATTTCTGCCACCAATTTCTCGAGTTCGGTGCCGCGTGCCTCAAGAAGGTCGCTTTTCGCCTTACTCTTGATCTTGGTGACGGAAGATCGGCCAGCCGTACTACTCTAGCGGCTTTATCGGCTTAATAAAAACGCTATGAAATTACAGAAATCGATAATAATGATACAAATATTGCGTAAGAGGAAGTTAGTTTTCTAAAAGAGTTAGTTAAGACAGGTAATAATGATGAAGAACAAGGGTGAATGATAGAGCTCGCACACAAATGAAGGATCAAGTAACTTTTAGGAATTAACACTAATACCTTAAATCTATCAATAAGTTCTAATAGTATTATAACTAGGCAATCTTTACAAACAATTAAGGCAACTTGAAATAAGGAAGAGAGAAGAGAAATTAAAAGCAAGTAAGTTGGTCAGCGACTACTTATCCGTTTCCCCGTCGCGTGGCAGGCACAGCAGCAGTTACAGGACCAGGCGGCTTCACAACACTACTTCACTAATTACACTTTTACTACTCTTACTACTTCGCAAAATATGATTAGTAGAAGTACACACTAAAATCACTACAATAAGAAAAACGGAAGCAACGGCGTGAAATCCCAAATTGATCGCTCTCGGTCAGTGAAGAACCGGTTTCAGGAGCGCACTGCAAACACAACCTCACTCTACGAGAGCTGGTCGGAGAATGAAGAATGAGAATCGGTCAGGAAGGACTGAAATAATTGAATTAACGACATTTCACTCACTATAACGGTAAAAAAATCAAAATAAAATTGTAAAGCAGACGCCAGGACCGAGTAGGTTAAAGTAGGTTTCCGTTCCTATGACCCCTGGAGCTGCACTGGCGGGATTAATTCTAAATTATTCCCGGTAGGGCCACCCATGCCAGATAGGTCGAAGAGTAGGAGCCAGACGAAAGGTAGTCCACGTGATGGTGTCACGTGAAAAACACTTTTGGAATGGAAGTGGGAAACCCTACTAACTATCTCTTCCCTGAAAACATGGAGTACAACCAAATGAGCCTCGGAATCTCATCGCCCGGGACCCGTCCGCAAAGGGCGGGTGTCGGGCACGGCAGCGAGGTCGGCAAGATCCTCAGGGTCGCCAACATGCGAAATCCTTGCAGAGACTTATCATGATCAGCAGCAGCAGCATCAGCGATGAAGAAGGAAGAAAAGAAGACCAAAAAGATGGAGAAGAAGAAGTCGGCTATAAATGTAGGGACGTGGAATGTGAGGACAATGATGAGGGCGGGGAAGGTAGAAAATATCAAAAGGGAAATGGATAAAGGGAGAATCGATATCTTAGGATTATGCGAGGAAAGGTGGAAGGATAGGGGGGGGACTATTGGAGTGATGGGTATAGGGTTATATATAGTGGTGGGGAGGAAAGCTAGCGAGGGGTAGCTTTAGTATTAAACGGGAAGATGGGTAAGCGTGTGGTAGGCATAGACCAGGTAAGCGATAGCATTCTGGCGGTAGAAATTGAGGCGCGGCTCACCAACCTTGTGGTGGTCCAAGTTAACATGCCCACTAGCAATCATAGGGAGGAAGAAGTAGATGAGGTGTATGAACAACTCGAAGAAATAATTAGAGACACACCGGTTAAGACAAATCTGGTAGTGATGGGGGACTGGGACGCCTCAGTCGGAACAGGGGAGAGAAAGCAGCAGAATTTTGTAGGAGAAACAAATTATTCATCACAAACACGTGGTTCAATCATCATAAAGGGCGAAGGAAGGAAAAGCCCAGGGGATGTGGGAAGATATCAAATAGACTACATTATGGTAAGACAGAGGTTTAGGAATAGTGTGAAAAACTCGCGCAGCTTCCCTGCAGCGGATGCGGATTCGGACCACAATCTAGTGCTCATGAAATGCAACGTAAGACTCAAAAGACTTATGAAAGTTAGGAAGGCGAAGAAATGGAACGTAGAAGCCCTGAAGGGGAGTATGAGGAGGGAATATCAGGAACTAGTGGACATTAGTATGCGGGAGATTGAAAGTACTAAGACTGTAGAGGAAAGATGGGATAATATTAAAACGGGAATAGTGAAAGCGGCGGAGAAGTCAATTGGTTACGTTGACAGTAGAAGGATAAAGAAGCCGTGGATAACGGAGAACATGATAAGGGAAATGGAGAAGAGGAGGAAGTGGAAGAACGTGGACACAGAACAGGGCAAAAGAATGTATAGGAAACTGAATAATCGATTACGATGTGAAACTAATAGGGCAAGGGAGGCTTGGTGGAAAAGACAGTGTGAGGAAATGGAAAAGTTCCAGAAGGATGGAGAAGTAGGCGCGTTGTACGCCAAAGTTAAGTCGCTATCGGGCGGCAAAAGAGGACAAGCCATGTCTAAAATTAAGGCTAAAAATGGGAGGATGCTAACCGAGCGAGAAGAGGTACAGGGTAGATGGAAGGAATACGTGGAGGACCTGTATGACGGAATGAACATACCAGACAGATTGAGTTTAGAGGAGGAAAGTGCAGTGGAGGAGGGTAATCTTGGGCCGGAGATATTAGATTCGGAAATAGAGAGAGCACTCCGTGATATGAAGGTTAGGAAAGCAGTAGGCGTGGACAATATACCGTGTGAGCTTCTGAAGAATCTAGGGAAGTAAGGTAAGATAAGGTTTTTCGAACTGGTGCGCAGGATCTATGAGGAGGGATGTTGGCCGGAGGATTTCGTGAAGACGGTTTTAATCCCGCTTCCGAAAAAGAAGAAAGCTGTGGAATGCGGAGATTATAGGACTATCAGCCTAATATCGCATGCAGCGAAAATAGTGCTGAGGATATGGAAAAGACGGATGGAGGCGAGGGCAAACGAGTATTTGGGTGAAGATAAGTTTGGTTTCAGAAGAGGGAAGTCAACTCGTGATGCAATAGCAATAATGAGGTCCCTCGTGGAGAGGAACCTAGAATATGACCAGGACGTATATGCGTGTTTCGTGGATGTTGAAAAAGCGTTTGATAGGGTGAAATGGGTAAAGTTAATGGATATTCTCAAGAGAATAGGTGTAGATTGGAGGGATAGACGACAGATTCGTAATCTGTATATGGCCCAGACTGCGCAAGTGAGGGTAGCGGGCGGAGAACCTGGGTGGGCAAGCATTGGCCGAGGTGTGAGGCAAGGCTGTCCTCTATCGCCGCGGCTCTTTAACGTGTACGCTGAAGATATGGTCCGGGAAGCGTGGGATGAGTTAGAAGCTGGAATAAAAGTGGGAGGAATGATGTTCAAATCAGTGAGATTCGCGGATGATCACGCGTAGATTAGCCAGTCAGCGAGGGGGCTTCAGGCTCTATTGGATGCGTTATACGAGCGTTGCGAGGAGTATGGGATGAGGATTAATCACAATCGCGGTTTTGTAAAGCATCACGAGCGAGGAATATAAGACTCAAGATAAAGGTGGGGAATGAAAAACTTGAGCATGTTGAGCAATTCAACTATTTAGGCAGTACGTTAGAGGAAAACGGATACAGTAGTAAGGACATAAGGAAGAGAATCGCATTAGCGAAGGAGGCATTCATGAACAGGAAGGAGCTTCTGAGAGGATCGTTGTGTAAGAGTTTAAAGAAAAGGTTAGTGAAGAGTTTGATCTGGAGTGTAGCTCTATACGGTGCGGAAACATGGACACTGTGGAAAGAAGAGGAGAAAAGATTGGAGGCATTCGAGATGTGGGTATGGAGAAGAATGGAGAGGGTGATGTGGACGGAGAGGAAAAGGAACGACGAAGTGCTGGATATGGTCGGCGAGGAGAGGCAGCATTTAGATGAGATACGGAGGAGACAGAAGGTATGGATGGAGTTAGTGCTTTGCGGTGAGGGGATGTTGAAAATGGTGTTAGAGGGTAGAATGTTAGGGAAACGAGGGAGGGGAAGGAAAATAATAGGATTTTTAGATAGATTGAAAGGGAGTAGGCCTGACAGTGAATTAAAGAAGGCAGTGCTGGAAGGAAAGGGAGGCTCCCAGATTACTTCTTGAATACTCTATGAAAGCCTACCTTAATCGGTAGAATAGTATAATAATGATAATAATCCACCGATTTAAAGAAATGGACTTCGGTTTCGGGTCTGTGTCAAGGACTTTGTTGCCAATGGATATGCTCATCTGTTATGATTTTATCATTTTTGGCGCTTGGTGATTCTTGAAGTATACACCTACCCTCTACTGGGTCAGCTAAGTAGACTTTTATGCATTAGCATTGAAGAAATTCCGATGTAAAAAAATCTAAATGCATTCATACTGGTAGGAAGTCCATTTGTTAATTATTCCTGTATATTAGTTGAACGATGTGATGTTGTTCAGTTTGGAATGATTTTACATCTCTGGCAACCTTATTCATGATCAAAACGATAGGCCATAAGGATCTATTTTAAGAACATGGGGGACTAACCTAGATTAAAAACGTTTGGGAACCTTTGATAACATTTATTTCCATTGGAAATTGAAACCATTAAAACAACTGCGAATGGGAGAAAGTTGCTTTAATCTCATCGCAGTCTTAATGGCTTAGGTGTTCAAGCCTTCTTCATAAGCTAATTGTTGGAATGTTTGCGTATATTATTAACGGCAGGGGATAATCATATACACCTCGACCATCTGGGCCATCAAACGCGAGTGCTTCATTGAAATTTTCCCTCCCGAGTACTTCTGCGACAGCTTTTTATATTTGGGCATAAATGAAAGCATTTTGACAAATCCTCAGGCATGACTACCGCTAGAGTTCATATTATGTATATCACTTTTCATATTTTGAAACTAACCTCGGTGTTGAGTACTGAGGAGGTGAATATTCCTGGAAATTACTATATTATGATGACACATAATTATGAAATGTAATATAAAACCGTAAGCCCGTTATTTTCATTTCTTAATTTATGCTGGGCCGTCTTTATTATTATGTCTGCAATAACAACAAGCAACTTTTCGAAATTGAGCTCCATACTGAGTATATATTATGCGTTAAATCTGAAAATTGGCCCTAAATGAGTTTCCTTCATCTGTATAGGTCATTCCTAATCTAGGAGACTGTAAAGCTGTTAATTTCACATCGATTGCACCTGGAGTAATGAGGATGTTTGCGCTCCCTAATTGAAAATGTTTCACAGGCTTAACGACGAGATTATGGATTTGGAATCTGAAACCGATTGATTTCCAGGGGGATACAATCATTCTCGGATATTGTGAGACTACCATGTGAATTTATTCTGCGAATCCTTTGAGAAGAGTTAATGCTTCTTTTACTTTAATGAACTTCGCCATTTGCCTGTTGATTCGCGGATATGAAGTTTTATTCTAAATTTTGGAATCAATGTGGAAAAATAATAAAATTATCCTTTCGGAAGAACTTGGTTGAAAGATTTTTGGGATTCCAATGATTTAAACTCAATCATTTCAACTTCTCTTTCGATCCGTTCTGTTACCAGTGGGAAAAGTTTCAAGGAGAAATGTAAAATCTAATTAAAAAGTTTCCCAAAGCTTTACAGTTAAACAGCGTTTCAAAAGTATTTTTATATATTGAATAATATTCTTAGCTGAAAAATTATGATGAGGTAATACACAAATTCCTACAATCCGACGACTCTAGAAATGGCACGATCAAAGAACATAGACGTAGTGGTTAAGTTCTGAATTTTGGTTGAAGTTCAGAATTTCGTATGCAATTCCCACTGACTGTCTGCAGATAGTAACTGTACTGTTGGTGGATAGATAGAACTATTTGAACTCAATTTGAACTCAATTCTATAGCGACTGTGTATCGTTAGTTATCATTGTTACTTTTAAAAAATTCCTCGGTAATGACTTGAAAATATAAATCTTTCTATTGTTAAAGGTAGCTCCCTACGTGTTCTTGTATTAAAATTATGCTGCATTATGCTATTTCCAGGTATTCTTGGTAAACCGTGGAAAAGTTTCGACATGGTCATCATAAGTAAATAATGTGATGTTGATGTTTGTCATGACGCAGCTCTCCGCTTTATTCTCCTACCTGCGAATTTTTTCATATCGACGTATTTTTCTCTTTTACATCATTTCATCCCTGTCCTATGTAACTCATTCGGTGCGGTTATCTGTCATTTTTACCGTACTCCTGTTCTTCTGCGATGGTCTAAATCAGGCCATCAGGTATCATGATATGACCGATTAAGAAGTCCTGTCTTCATCGTCAGTATAAGCCAGCAGTTCGAAGATTGGAAGAATATTTTCCGTCCTAAGTGATGGTCGCCTTACGCCTTTCCTCCCATACAATTGTCCTTTGACGATTATCTTCAGCAGGCCATTATGTCCCGTATTATTCTCAGGGGTTTTAGAAGACCTCTCTTTTAGTTCACTCTTCCTTGAACTTCCTCATTATATGCTTCGTCAATCCATTTTGTTCATCATTACTCGGTAGCGCCATATTTTTAGTGCTTTCTCTCTTGAATGTCAATATCCATGCCTCTTTATCATAAAGCAAACTTCCTCATATTTAGCATCTGATAAACGTTTTCCTTACTTTTTTTATAAGTAAATATTCCATTTCTTTAGCGTCTCTAGGCACTTTACGGTGCATCTGAATATCTCCTTTGAATGCTCCCAGAGCGCAAGCATTAGTTTCTTGGTCCTGGTTGGTTGGTGCTTACATTTAATTTCCTCATGCCGGAAGCTCTTGAGTGTCTTGTTAATTAAGTATTTTTTTAATCAGCTGTTTACTCAAGGTAAAAGCTAATATTTTAGATAAATTAAACGGGACGACATATCCCTTTGGACCGCATGTCGACGTCACGGAATGTTTTCATCGTGGATGGGAGTCTTCAATTAAAGAATGAAAAAGACACTCTCGCCGAAGAAGCCTCAGGTAATGTACTCTGTGAATGCTACAGAGACGTGATTTTATTTTCTAATATAAGTAGGACAAGGGCACATTTTCCTATCCCATCAAGGCACAAAGTTTTTGTATAATTTTACTACGAGGAAAAATATTCACCAGAAGCCTACGCCAGAGGCGGGAGTTTAATGTCATATGCTAGCGGGCTTCACGTAATCGAAAGAAAAAAAATACATTCAAACTCCCCAGACATCTTTTCACCAGAATTATTTCGAAGCCTTATCGGCGGTGCTGGTGGTGAACAGATATGGAGGAAAATTTCCACCTTCTTTCTCAGCGAGCCGTTTATCTTCGCAGTTCCTGGCGCTTCTGCCTCTTCAAAATGTTCATCTACATCTAAATACTACACAGCAAGCTGCCTCAATTGGAGTTTGGTGAGGAGCGTGAGGACACCAGCCGTTTGCATATAAAAATGAAATGCTCTAATGAAATTACGACAAGCATTTATTAAATTCTTATCTCGTATGGGGGCTAAAAGAATTCCCATGCATATCTGGTCGTCAAAGTCTCTCTTAATTTATCGTTTCTGAAAAAATAGTGGGGTTCTAATTTGGTGCGTTCTCCGTGTCACTCTTAAAGATACCTATTCTCAATTGTTCAAGTAATCTAAGCCTATCGCGCAGCCTCCGAGTCTCTAGCGACTCCCAACTTAATTCGTTTAACATCTTATATTGTCTGTAGGCCTGTAGCAGCTTTTGACGAATGGTATAGCATTTCTTTTTATTTTATTAAGTTCATAGATTGAGTATTTCCGCACTGGATCCCATACGCTCGCTGTAAACCCAAGGTGTAGCCGGACGTGTGTGACATAGCACCTCTCTTTTACTTTCTCGTCCGAAAATCTTTCCATCTTCCAATAAAATCCTTACCCATTTCCCTTCTCACTCAGATTCGCTTTAACGGGTCCTCTTTACTGCTCTCGATGGCACTCGTACGCAGTTGAAGTCTTCAGTATGGAGTATGAGTTCCTTCAAGAGAGGCAAAAGGGGACGGCAATGGTATTATATGTAAGTACTATGGATTAAAATTTTCCCAACGAAGTGAGTGGCGCCACAATCGCTCTCTTTGAAAAAAAATTATCTTTACCTGTATTACATTATTCCTTGGTCTCGTTACGACGACTGGAATTCACTGTAGTTACGTGCGTAAATGTTGACGGTAGACTTATGCAATCCAGTTATTCGATTCAGCAAAACTTATATTGGAGTGAACAATTTGTTTGCCACCAAAATACACTAACTCAATTTTGAACATTCCCAGAAGGGTTTCCGATAAGCTTGTGTTCAAAGCAAAATAATATAGTTACATGTGTTAGGAACAGTTTAGTTCATTTTTCAAATTATACGCTACTTTGATAGCACTTTTTCATATTGTATTTAAATTCTATTTTTTACTTGCTTGTTCTTATACGGTGGAAATCATATATCTCGGTTAAGAGCACGCAAAATTACTTTCAGAACCATAGGATTTTCAGTCGAACGATGCTACGGATCGTAAAAGAAAAAAATACAGATCTATTTAATCTAATCATAATCGACAATAAGCACAGCATCGTTGAAAGAGCCCGTACGAAGCCTTTTTTCGGTCATGGTCAAGTTTTAAAGGCAATTAATTGTATATATCCCTGTTAGTTCAATACTACTAATGTGTAAAATAAAATCATGTGATGTTACGCTATTTCTGCATCTCATTCATTTATGTGCCGGTGAATTCGTTAAAAAAATATTCGTCATGAAATCGATGGTTTTTGTATCAAATATAAAAATTAAATTATGTTCAGGCTCAGCAAATTTGCTTCAGATTTTAATATGCATAAATAAATTTAATTCATTGTCGGCTCAAGTAATATTTTACCCCTTAATATTTATGCCCTAATCAAAATGGCACGAATATACTGGTTAGTGGAGACCACTGGGAATTTGAGATATTTTAAAATATTTATTCTAAGGTATTTCGCGAATGCTATAAATTCATAAGCCTATAATCATTTAGTTGTTATTTCAGGATTTACTCATGTGAAAAGTTTGTTCGTAAACCAACTATGGGTATTTAAACTAAACCAACTATGCTTATTTAAGCCAATTTGCTTTCCTGGATGATTTTATGTTATAAAAAATAACCTGCGTAATAGTGTTCACTGTTACGGAATTCTTATGATTTATTGCTGTGCATAATTTGTAAATCTACTTATTACTAGTTAGAAAGACTTTCTAACAGTGCTTTCGAACCTAGCGAGTATCCTAAAGTATATGCAATATTTTACATACCTGTGTAACTTGGGTAGTTAAGATTTAGGGAGTTACGTCAAATCAAACAGTCTGATCCACATGCTAAGTTAATGCTGTAGAGTTGTTCAGTTATGAATATTGTAAACAAAATAATAGGATATTATCGGTAGATATCAATACTGATAAATTTGAACTGTTGTGCAAGCAATTAAATATGATTCCGAAATTCGTTTAAAACAATGAAATAGAATATCTGAAAATAATAAAAAAAACGCTGCATTCAATTGCAATAAAAATAGGTAAATTACTGGGAAAATAAAGGTATTAGTACTTTTCTTTGATCAAGGGCTGAATTTTTCCATTTTTATTTATTACTTTCTATTCCGTTAGCTCTCACCTTTTATTGTGAGAGTGACGAAAAAACGCTTCTATATTCCTACAATTGGATTGTAACGTGATTTGCAAAGTAATTGTTTTTATGCACTTTAATTTTCTTTGACCGGTCAAGTTAATAGAATTTCCGTAAAATAATAAGTACCCAATTAGTAGCCGTAATTTTATTTGATACATTATCACTTTCAGTCGTCACCTTCGAGTTTCATTTAATTTTTGCTTGCGTTTTTAATATAGTTAAATAAAAGAGCTGGCGTAAGTGTGCGTATTTTTAAGATTAATTCATAATATTGTCTTTTCTTGATAAAAACCTTTACACAAAGCATCTCTACATATATAACCTAAAATTTGCCTTTAGCCTTTGTTATTACAATTACTAAAGCGAATTCTGAAATAGTGGATTTTGTGAGTACCAGATGATGATTTTGTTACAATGGAAACACGTGTAGTAAGCTGTTATAATAAAATTTGTGGACAATGCGATATTTTCGATTAGCTCTCTCCCTATTTTGGCATTCCTCTCCCTCGTTTTTCCACCACCATCATCCTCATCTCTACCGATAAGAACCCCTCCTACTCTTCGTAGCCCTTCCAATGCTTATCGCGCCCTTATCGCTACTAAACGGTCCACCTATCCATCCCATCCCATGACCCTCTTATATTGATCTTTCTACTCTTGGTGCCATCTTTCCAACTTTAAAAAAGATTTTGATTTACATATTTGAAGATGATCCAATTTTGGCATTGAGGTTTTAGTTACTACACGTTTTGGGGAGAGGGAGGTTTTGAAACGGGAGAGTAGATACTTATTTAACTCTCGCTTAATTCGGGAGATGCTGCAATTGGCGAGTTGAAAAATACCACGTCTACAGAGAAGACAGATATGACCCTGAAAATAAATTGAATTTATTTCGCGGAAACAGGAGTGGCGTGAACGAAACGCAGCCAAAAATTCAGCCGACATTATTATAAATAAATGTTTTAAAAGTATAAGCCAACTCGATGTGTATGCGGTGAGCACAGCTTCTACATGAAGAAACCTCGGGAGGAGAAAAGTTGTTCAGAAAAACAGGAATCACGTGGCAGCAATTGCGAAAGCGGACTAAAAAAATAATGGAGAATCACAATAGAAAATGCGCAATTAATTTACGAACGTGAAAAATTTACAGATATACTTTAAGGAAAGTGTTAAATTCACCAGAATGAGAGTATTTCGAAATTGCTGTTCGTTTCGCAAACTAAGAAGAGTAAATTTCGAGCTTAGTGTAAATTTGATAAAAAAGATAAAAAAATGTTTCAAAGATATGCATTACTTTCAACAACTATTAACATGAATTAATTGGACCATTGGGATCGAGAGATTGCAATGAACTTTATGCTTACAACCTAAAACGAGCATGTCTATGCATAGACACGTGGAGAGCAATAAAATGGAAGAGAACGCTCAATTTACGGAATATATTGTCCCGAAAGGAAGCATGTTAGATTACTGGTTAGTGCTCGGCTACTGCACTAATCTAGGGGTTCAAACCTGAATCAAATTCTCGATGTAGCCTTCGGACACCCCCAAATTAACTCCTCATAGATGGCATCCGTCTGTTGCAAACTAAACTATGGCTTAGTCGGGGTGACCTCTACCTTCACCTATCCAAACGAAACTTTGGCTTGTGTCATTGAGTGATTAAGTAATCTAAAACAAACTTAACCGCGGAAATTAGATGTATTATGGCATGTCATTATTAAAACTGAATGAAAGGGACTTACTTCTATAAGGACCAATTGTGGATTGGTTTTACGTATATTCATCAGAAAATTTTTTCTAGATATACCGGAATCTTAAAGAAAGAGGAAGTAATCCTTATTATCCGATTTAACTTCGCATAGGTGTCATTTCTATATTATAAGTTCCATCAATGACTTTTTTAGGCTTTTTAAACTGTTCGATATACTTCTCCCTGATGCCTTTTTACTAGGTACGTCAGTGCGAAAGTGCTTATCTGTGTCTTCCTTACCCTTTCGCTACTTTTTAATTCTCATTATCATTCAAATATACCTCCCTTCAGTTGCCTTCTCTCAAGATCATCCAACCCTATTACGTGCGTCTGAATGGCTTCAGAATGATTTCTTTTCACCCTACTTTTCTCCGTTCTTGTCTTAGGCCCTCGACTATTTCTTTTTTTCCTTATAACTCAGTTTCATCCTTTTCATCGCCTTGTTACTCTCCTTTTCTTTCTGAGTTCGTAATTTTGCCCCTGTTCTCCGGGCTTAACTCCATTAGTCTGATCGTTGCCCTTTTCCGTTAATGAGACGTTATGAATAGCTAATGTAGTTTTGATTTTCTCTCATTTTTTCGGTTGCGTCGTGATCAATCCTAATGAGATCAAGTTGCGTCGATTGTTTCATTTGTGCAAAAACGGAGCTTTTACACCACTCGCGATGAATTACACCGCGGGGAAAACAATCCACCCTTTTGCTGGTAATGGTTTTATGTGGAAATTTACACCGATTCCGTGGATTTCGGATATTGCCAAATCGCGAGTGCTGAATCATTTGAAAAGGGTTCGCTCATTCAGTCCCAAAATCGCTGTTTATTGAAATTATTCGATAGATGGAAGGAAAAGACAGTGCTTCGTTGCTAAGTTTGATATTTTTAGTAAACATAACATGAGTGTTTTTCTTTACCTTGACCTCAATTGTGAACATTAATTAGTGCCTTGAATGATGAATGTTTCCTTTTGATGGTGAAGTAACTTTCACTCATCTCATCATTCACTTTCACTTTGTCTCATATTTCAAACAATAATGGCAATTAACCAGACTTATTAGGAATGTAAGACAAAGTGAAAGTCAAGTAAATAATTTGAAAAAATGTTACTCTATTGTTACCCAACAAATATCTGTAATTTATGCTGAAATCAGGGACAAATTGAATTCACACCCAACGCAAACGAAGGATGAATATCCCAGTCTTGATATAACGAATTTATAACTTGTGATTAGAAATCGTGATAGCCAAAAGAAAAGTCCTTATTTCCTCGGAGAAAGGAACAAGAAATATTTTGATTGGAATGGTTATAAATTTAGTTAAATATTGTGATCTTTGATAACGTTTTATGTTCGCCGCTAACCCGTTCTAACCCGGAGCTGTTTCTTGGAGAAATTAAATTTCAAGACTTTTCATTTTAACAATGTAAATATTTTCTACTCAATCATAACTTTTGTGGTAGCTAAATATTTCGCAATTAAAATTTACAGCGCAAAATAGCTAATAGTTCAAATATTTCCTGAATAGAGCTGAAAATTTATACATTTTTGATGTTACTTAGGTTATAATGGGTTTTTCAGCGTCATCATTCCAAAATTACTCTCCGGACAAGTTAACTAGCATTGAAAAAGCGCGTTATGTGTATGGAGAGTACGAGTACATGAAAACATACATTGTATGATATATCTTGGCATTATAAAATTTGCCCATACCCATTTGACGTCGAATCGAATCAGAGCCTAATGGAAACTTCTGATGAAGTAATATCTTACTAATAATGTCATAAATCTATTCTGATCAATGCGTTGTGTTAGTTCATATACATCTACGTACTACCCCGCAAGCCGCCTAAAAGGCTTGTGGCAGGGGGTGTTAGGACACCAGCCGTTTACACATATAAAGGGAATGGGAAATTACGATTAGCGTTTAACGTTTACTAAAGTCCTGTACGGTTCGCGGTAAAAACGATTTCCCATATCTTTCCTTTCGGGAAAATATCTCTCTTAAATTATCGCTCCTGTCGGACCTGGAAATTTAGCGAGGCTCTAATATTATTTTCTCCGTGGCGCTCTTATAGATATCCATTTCCAATTTTTCAAACAGTCTTAGCCTAGCGCGCAGCCTCCGAGTCTGTAGTGGCTCCCAGTCTAATTCGCTTAACATCTGGGTAACGCTGTCTGTACGTCCGTGGCAGTTTTTGATGAACCGCGCAAGTTGTTTATGTATCCCTATGAATCTGCGCTATCGATTTAAATTGTTAAATTGAGTCCAGTAAAAATGATTTTTTTGTCATACGTCTGATATTCATGAAGTATTTATGATGCTGGGAAAGTCGGCATCTTGATTTTAAGGCATACTCTATCTCATGGAACATGGACACAATCCCTGGTCTTTTATGGTGGACTAGGTTATTCGCGAAATATTTATTAGTCGGGATCGTAACACGAGGGATATTTCCTGCAAATGCCAGTGATTCTGCGTAGGAACAATCGCTTTTGTGTCTGCGGCTCCGAATAATTTAAAATGAGTTGGAATTCGAAAGGCTCACCATGTGGAAGTGAGTGGTTAACCTGTTTTTCATGAAGAAACCATTTTTTAAATGTTTTAACGTTGATCCATGGATATTATTTTCAATAATTTTGATGGTCACATATATTTGTCGAACTATTTAATCTTTTTTCTCGAAATAGATCTAAAATATATCTATGCCTTTAGGGAAAGATGATTCTGGAGCTTTATTGGCCGTAATTCAGTTATATTTCACTGCTGAGCTCATTATTTACTGGAGGACCGTACCATATCGCTGTACCGTCCGTTTACCTTATGAGTATTAGTATTAAAATTTAGAAATAAAACGGAGCCCAAATTTTTGCGAGCACCAGCCTCTCTTTCTAAGTCTGTTATTCCACTTTAATAACTTGTGGCCGTTGTGGTTGACGATTACCTTTCGTACATTAAAAGTTATCAAGTGACTTCAACTTGCCATCTTAGGTAATTTCATTAGATATATTTTATTGCAAATGCTAATGAAGATTAGAGGGATATTTTTACTATCGAAGTATTCTACCGATTAAGGTGAATTTTGCATGGAATACTGTGTAGTATGCTTAAGAGGGATATTATGCAGATAAATGTAAAATATAATGCGGTAATGTTATTAATTGCTCATTTTACGTTTGCTTTAATCGGGCCAGCTTTAAGAGCGGAGGCCATCTATTGCGATGCATGCGTTTTAAAATTTTGTTTGTTTTCCATCTGAAAGTGGAAGAGGAAATAAATCTCTATGAGCAGGCAGAAGCTTGCAAAGAGCGCAATAAATCTATTTATTAGCCGAAAATTATGCATTTTGGGTCAACTGATTATGAAGTCAGATTGATTTGGAGTTCGTTGATAATTCGTGATAACACTCATGGAAAAGGGACCTATTAAATATTATTTCAGTTATTTATTTTTCAATATTTGAAATATTTTCCATATCCGATATTGACCGTTGATATCACTATTTGACCTTCTTCAGGTCATTTTTTATTATAGAAGGTACTTTTTTAAACGTAAATCCTGGCATACCTGCATCACAGCACGAGAGGAGACCTTCAAAGCAAGGACCGTTTGAGGATCGTGTGCACCTCTCCATAGCATTTAATATGCTTCCTCTCATTTCCGAGACTTCAAGTGAGCATTCACCGTTGGTCCACGTGAACCCGAAGTGAATAGAAAAACCAGACCCTGTACTACCGCCGTGTATATATATTCTTCGGTTCAAAGCCAAAGAGGTCATGGCAATGCGATGATGTCACAAGGGGTCATCGAATATCCTCCCTCCCCACCGGAGGTTCGGTTGGACAGTGGACACAATCGGAAACCGAAGGACCATTCATTCCTATTCTTCTTTGCTCGGCTGGCGATGAAAAAAATGATAATAATCGTGATAAAAGGAAGTTGTAGCGGAAGGGCAGAAGTCTAAGGCTTTTCTCTCTCTCGCGGAGGACATATCCTCGAACAAAACACGGTCGCGAAGCGCTCGCAGTGTCTTCTTCCTTTTTTCCGTCCATCGCCTGACCCCTCTACCCGAAAAAGAATGGCCGGCCAGCGTGGTCCACGGCCCCGATTGTCTGTTGTTTCTCCTTCCATGCTTCTGAGCATCTTCCTTCCTTTTTTCGCCTCCCTCTACTTCGTTTGGCAATTATTTCTTCCCCACCGCCGACGTTCAAAAACAGCATCATCCCTCCACCTTGCCGATAATCTATCTGCCTAGCAACCATCATCAATTATACTTCTTTGCTTTCTAGCCATGTAAGAAGCGTCGGATGTCGTCATCAAAATTATTTGCCGCTGTACTAATGAGATTTGTATATTGGTTTGTTGGCACGATATTATAATTATGTGTACATCACTTTTAAATGTACTTTTCCCATTGTTGACGTATTTTTACTGTGCGAATTCTTCTTAGATAGTGGTGCAAAAATCAGACATCGAATTAGGTATATCCTAAAATTAGCCGTTTTCTTAACTTTAACAACTTTGGAACTCAATTTTAGCAAAACCTCCAGAACCAAAAGGATACGTATTCGACTTAAGGCTAAGAAAATAAATAAAAAAACCTAAAATTAGTGTAAAATCTGGAAAATATATGATTATTTTGTCGTAAATAATATCTAGCCCCATATCTAGCAGGCATAAAACAATCAAAGTTTTGGTAAGACATATTTATTTCGTCCTAAAAATTCTTTGATTTATTATACTTATTCATTTTCCTCTTACATTGGATTTTTTATGCATAATTCTTTCACTTATACCCAGAAAACATGGATTTATGTTTTCCTCTTCTGCAGACCAATTCCTTATTGTCTTCCATGGCCAACGCTTGGTCCCTCCCATTCCCTCTCCCCGTGTATGACGACCCATCCAGCTCCTGCGTCTGACCCCCGTCTCCATCGCTCGCCCACCAAACTTTCAACTCATATTATCTTTCTCGGAAGCTACATTCATTCATTTCAGATATCTAATGGGTAATAAGAGATGTCATGCTTTCCCAGCGTATTTTGGGAGTGAAAGCTGTTCGGGTGTCCTCCGGGTTGACTCCACCTGTAGGGGATTACTATCTGATGAGATATTCCAGAAATATTTTGCAGGCCATTTGTAGACCACCCATACTAGCCTTTGCTTCTGCGCCCATTGCTTTTTAAATTTCTTTTCTGCTTTTCTTTATCACTTGAATCAGAAAATGAAGGTCCTTTATTGGCGATAAATTATATTTTAGATAGCTTATGATAAAAAATATAGACTTTATCGTATATTTGGATCACGCTACTTAACCAAGCCCCTTGTCCGAGATGATATAGCCTCTTACCAAGATATGCACTTACGGGTGCGATATTTCGTGTGAAAATACAATTTTAAAAATTAATTATTAACAAATGACCTTTAGCGCTAATTTTGCAGCAGCGTGTTTTACTTGAACTGTTTGTAAATAAAAAACGCATTAATGTACAACCAAGCGATTGGTCTTTTCTCTCAGATATCTATCGGTCTTCGGTGATTTTTCTTGCATTCATTCTACAAATAGATCACGTTACTTATCCAAGCGCCTTGCTGGAGATGATACAGCGTCTCACCAAGTAATATCGCTTACGGTTGCGATATTTCATGTGACGGTTATATCTAAAAAAATTAATTATTGACATGTTAATACTAGCGCTAATTTTGTGGCAGCTTGTTTTATTTGAACTCCCTAAAAATAAAGAAACGCATTTTTTTTTACAAACAAGTGATTAGTCTTTTTTTCATAGATCTATCGGAGATACTAATTATTTGGCGCGTTTAAGCCGTACCCATGAACCAAGTTCACCACAACCAGACAGTTAACAATAAAATAATTTTTGTGCTCATCTGTTTGTGTTGTATGGGTAGTGTGTTGTTTGTAATAGCAGAAACTTACACACTAATTTGGGAGGATTAGTGATTTCACATTGGTAAAAGAAAGGTAAATTCATTTTTACAAATTTTAAGAAATTGTCAGCCTCGGTGGCGCCGGGGTAAAGTTCTCGTCTGCCAAACCAAAGTTCGCGGGTTTGAATTCCACCGGGGTGAATTTTCCTTATCCTGGGCATAAGTGTTTGTGTGCGAATGGCTGTTATATATGATCTAAAACCCAATGTAAAGGCCGAATAGTGCAGCTTTCGGTGGTGTGGAAATAAATAAATAAATAACACAACCTTACCACAACCAAATTTGACTTTGTTTAAAAGATGTTTTTTGTACGTAGGACCAAAGGTATTTAATTTGTTACCCCAGTCATGCTGTATTTCAAAGTCTTTGAAAAAGTTTTTGCAAAATGCACATTCTTGGCTTCTCACTAAAGAAAGTGTAGAACAAATATTGTTATAAAATATTGATGTAAATGAATTAACGAATTATAAATACTACTTTAGTCGTTTTTTCATGTACGCACTTAAGATTTGTTAGTATAGATTATCAAGGTAACACAAAATGAGCTACACTTTATGTAAAGCATAATGTATTATTATTTTGGATGGTAGCCTCAAACAGGTTATCCTTCGCGGCTACCTAAAATTACTCAATTTTGCTATTGTAATGTAATTTGTGTGTGGAGTAATAAAATTATATTATTATTATTATTATATTAAATAAATAAATAAATATATTTTGTCTTTTATTATTAAAAATAATAATTTTATTACTTTTTTCAATTTACGTGGCAACTTTTATCAATTTGATAATTTTTTAGTCTTATCGGTACTGGGAGAAGGTATTTCTTCCCTCGCAACTCTTTTAGTGAATTCAAAACTCTTGTTTCGTCCAGGCCAGGAATTAAATCTCGGCTCTCCAAATGCTCCAGGTCTGTCGTGTCGTGCAGTCATCCCCTCCCCATCTTCTCTCCCTAACTTGTCCCTTTCAACCCGTTCCACTCCATCCTCCATTGTTGGGGAGCATTGTTCGCTTTAGCGTCAATAGACAATTGTCCATTTTTGTTCCCCGGGAACAGTGAGAGAGCTTTAGCCGGGCCAGAAGGGAAGGGGGAGGGTAGAGGTATAGCCGGATGAAAAGTTTTTGTGGCACTGCAACCGATACATCCCTCCGCGCCATATTTCTCCCTTCATTTGTTCTTTTTTTTGTTTCCGGGAGTGTTGCAATGAATGGCGCCGTGTTTGGCGTTCGGCCACAGCCGCGCCTTTCCTATACCTCCTCCCTCCAAAACCCTCCACCGATGGCTCCGTATCCGATATGCGAAGGAACACCACACCCCCTATTTTTCCCGTCCCATCGTATCTATCCATTTTTTTTCGCCTTGTTGCTACAGGAAGTGGTGGTTATTGGGACTCAAAAAGTTCGCGTAAAAGTTCATCGGCATTGCGGATCATCGGAGGTTGTTTCCGGCCCATAACTGATACTCACTGAGCTGGGATATTGGACGTGCTAACTTCGGCTTGCTTCAAACTTGGCGCGACCCGGCCCGCCAGAGAGAATATTGCTGTCGGCGCGCCGCGGTTCGGTTGGGTAGTCTGGTGCATACGTATATACATGAGCGTAGAGAAAACTCACCGCTAAATCGAGGAAAAGTCTCTCTTCTTTCGTCCGTGCTCGTAACAAGATTATTTTTTCACCTGCGGATTGTGTAAGTGGTGTGTTCAAACCAATGTAACTTCAGAGGGCATAATTTGAACTGTAGATGGGCTGGTGTCCTTCCAATAATGCTAAACGATATATGGTGGTGGAAATGTACGAGTAATAAAAAGTATAAGCTCCTTGAAGATGCAGCGATTTCTTATTATTGTGTTCAAAACAAGTAAGATGCACTCATTCTCTCTTCTCCTTAAGGACGAGACAACTTAGTTGGCCACATTATGAAGCACAATGGCCTGATAAAAACAATCATAGCATTGCAAGTGGAAGGGAAAAAGGGTAAGGGACCGAATGAGTTACATAGGACAACTTATAAAGGATGTTTAAGAGAAGAAATACGTCACTGTGAAGAGGATAGCGGATAGGAGAGAGGAATGCAGAGCTGCGTAAAATTAATCTCAGGATTGTTGACTAATGATAATGACTCATTCACGGCTGAAATTGTGCAAAGGACTCGTTCCAAATTGACACTGACTAAAAGCAGGTTATTTACCTAATAAAATCAAGCTTTACGGGACCTTAATCTCTCATTCAATAAGTTTCAAAATTTAAATAAAATAAAAGTGCCCACCCAAAAAACTAAGAGCCCTTTCCCTTGGAAGGAAAACAATTTTATATTGAGATCTTTTCCTCATTGCAGTTACCATTATTACCATGATTTTTTCTACTCAAGCCCGCCTTGATGAAGACGTTACCTCCTAGCTTTTTTATGTCTACGTTGAGCTAGATTTTCATCTGCATAAAAAAAATGGCTTTGGGTTTTTATCTTTAGTAATTTGGTCACCAATTGTAATACGTATCTACTAACGGCGTAGAAATGGTGTTAAAAATACGAGAGAGATTCAGGTTGGAGTGGTAGACTGTCCGAGATAACTCTATGTTAACCTACCTTAACTAACAGATTACTTCAAAGATAGTGATCAGTTTCAAACGTAAGTCTGATTTTAAATAATTATATGTGCTAAAAAAACTATAGCACAATATTAGTCAGTAATGAAATCAAATATTAGTGATTTTATACAATAACATGACCAGTTTTCGCGTATCCATAACGTGATTTTTTTTACTTTCCTTAGCTTTGCGACTGATAATGCAAAAACGATTGAGTCTTTCAGGCATTACTGATGAGCAGGATAGTTGCCGCAAAGTTCCATACGTTCGATAAAAAAACTAGACCGCCCCTTCAAGATGTTCAAGATGATATAGTATTATCAAAGTGCTGGAAAGTTTTTCGCTTTCGATAAATAATAGGTTCATCGTGAAAATATTGCGGTAATGGGCTACTACAATATTCTCTTTCTTTAAAACATTCTCACTCCTGTGGCTTGGGAACCTAGGTGGTCTTTGGTATCTCGAACTAAGTCCACCAACCAAGATCCAAATTCTACAGTCGTCTATCATACCCAGCTGGGCCACCATCTTCCTGTTATCTTTCTTTACTTCGTCGTTCCAGCGCAGTCTTGGTTTTCCTAGTGATCTTTTACCTTTTGATTTCCCTCTAAGAACTGGTTTCATCATTGTCTCTTCTCTTCTTCTATGGACGTGGCCCAGCTATCTCAATCTCCTGATTATTCTCACGATATTTGGTTCTTTAAACAATTCTCTTAACGCTTTGTTTTTTTTTTATTCTCCATGTTTTTCCTTCTTCAATGGGACCGAATATTATTCGCAAAACTTTGTTTTAAAATGTTTTGAGCTTCTTTTGAGATATTTTTGTGAAAGCCCACACTTGTATCATAAAATAGTATAGGAATTACCATTGTTTTATTAATCCTAGTTATTGTTTTTTTGACCAGAGAGTATTTTTAAATAATTTTACTAAGCTTCAGTATGACCTATTAGCTTCTGCGAGTCGGGAGGTTATTTCTATCTATTCTCTATTCTCGTTCGCTTACAGTACTTCTAGATATTTAAATTGGCTAGTTTTGTTAATTTATGATGTAGTACTGGAAGAGGAATCTTTTCGTCTTCATTTCTGCTGATTTTTGTGTCTTTTTTGTCTTCGTTTACTTTGTTTTCTCAAAAAAGTGGACGATAAATTTCACGAATCAATATTTTATCGTTCTTTTTTAGGCCATTGTGGAGCTGAATTGAGCACCGATTGAAAGAAACGTTCAAGAATTAGCATCCATTACGATGGTCCCGTATTTTAGGGCTTTCATTGTGTTCATATTTCAATTCTTTCCGAGCGAACGGTAGGTAAGTTTTCTTTTTTTTAGCGGCATTCGACGCCTGTATAGCGGTACGAACAATGTCCCTGTTTTGGCTGACTTAATTCGCGTGCAAAGATGTGTGTTTCGTAATGGATCTTGAAGAGGAAAGAGCTTCATTCTAGATATATACCGGCAGATCGTTCCGGAATGAACGATGAGTCGAATTATCCTGTTCATATTTCGTGGAATATTTCCGTATAATTTACATAGCCAAGCAACACCGTACCGTGGGGATAATTGCGCTGCTCAACAGATGTTTTTGGCCGGAGAAGTAGACGGTTATATTACTGCTTCTCGTTGGAGGAACCGCTAGTCGATCTGTTGACTCTCATGCAAATTTTTCCACCCACGTTGGTGGAACCCCTGTATCTAATTGCTCGAAGCTTTTTCCTCTTCAATATATGAACGAAAGAAAAGTCTCCAGTGAAAAAAAGTCTTAAAAAATTACTCTCTTTGGTAAGTGGATCAAGTTCTTTTCTCACTAAACTCCAACCAAGCGTTTTAAGTATCGAATAAGTAGCAGGAGCCACGCTTGACAAAAATGCTTCTTTGTCAGTCTTTTTTATCTCGTATTCGATATCAACATGCAGTTAAATATGTGCCCTACCTCTCTCCATGTCACCCATATAACTTATATATACTTACTCACTTGAGTGACATTAAATATCACTCATAATTTATAATATCTATGTATAAATAATATATATTATAAAGATTAAATAATCAGTTTTATTATTTGAAAGTTTATATTTTTTTATAATGGCTTATTAAAAAGCAGGATTAGATCAGTATTTCTAGTGCTCAGAAAGTTTTGAAAATAAGAAAATCCCTAACTTTCAGTCATTTTATAAGCTTCCAATACTTCTCTTGCTATCAGCGGTACAACACCGAAGTTCGTGTTTCTTTTAATGGAATGGAGTGATGTATCGATCGCATTTATCACTCGCTACTCCCATCCAATAGCTGTGTGCACTACAAGGCATTCTTTTTCACCACATTTCACTCAAAGAAATCATTTATTTATTTACTTATTTATTATTATTATTATATTATTACTATTATTACTTCCGCACCTCCGAAAACAGCACTACTCGGCCTTTACATTGGAGTTTATGATAATATAATAAAGAATAAAGAATAAAGATATTTATTCCACTGCCCCAAAATATTACTACATGTACATACATAACCAGTGAAATAGACACCCCTTAAGACATGTCTTGAATAGGGGTTGCCATTACATAAAATATGGCAATGCTCGGCAGTACATTCTTGTAACCTTTAAACAAAACAAAAGAGGCTCTTCTATGAGTCTTTCATAGACACATTTGTCCATGTGTGCATAAACAATCTTTAAAGCATACAAAATACAATTAGAATAAAGTAATAAGAAAATTAACATGAAATAAATTTATAATAAATTTGGTAACAAAATAGGTTTAAGCAACTAAACGAACAGATTATTTAATTGTCTGAAATAAAAATTCAATATTTTTATTACTAAACAACCAGTCTCTCAGTTTTTTTACAAATTCATATTTGCTATTACAACCTTGTAATTTTTGCCAAAGATTCACATACAATTTTGGTGCTAAATAATTAAAGAAATTTTTATAAGTTTCAAGTTTTGGTGTAGGAATATAAGTAATTTCGTGGAATCTTAAAGTTTTTGTGCAGGGACAAGGTTTATTTTTATGTCCACCACGATTGTAAAAAATTCTTAATGTTTTATATACAAACAAATGTCTAACTGGGAGGATTTTTAACCTTACATACAGTGGGAAGGATGATTCATTCCTGGAGGTTCTTAAGATCACCCTTAGGATTTTATTTTGAATAATTTTAATTGGTTTAACATTAGAGTGATAAGTGCCTCCCCAACAAGATATTCCATATTGAATTCTTGAATTTACCAGAGCAAAATACACCGTCCTCAAAATGGAAACTGGGCATTTATACGTGAGAAGATAAAATTTTCTCAAGGAAATAATCAGCTCAGATTTCAATTTGTTAATGTGCATTTTCCAGTTACAATGGTTATCTAATATTAAACCGAGGTACTTTATATGATTTACATGATCAATTTTTATGCAATTGTTACAAGCTCTACCAGCTCTACCTTTTGAAGTCAAGCAATGAGAACATCTATAGAAAACGTCATCCGATGGCACCAGTGTACTTTTCAAGCCAAACAACATAAACTTTGACTTTACACTCAGAACAAAATTATTACACAAGAACCAATAATTAATTCTATTCAAATCATTTTGCATTTGTAATATAACATCTGAAACATTAAATGACGAATAACATAATGCCGTATCATCGGCAAAAGAAGTAAGTTTTCCATGAAATGCCCCGTTGCAAAAATTATTGACATATATTAAAAACAAAATTGGTCCCAAGACGGAACCTTGAGGGACACCACATGTGAGGGACACCTCCTCACTAGTACAATCGTTAATTATTACCCTTTGTGACCTTCCCAACAGGTAACTCCTGAACCAATCGTTTGCAACGCCTCTAATTCCAGCCTCCGACAGTCTTGATAGCAATATCTCGTGATTAACAGAGTCAAAGGCTTTTGTTATATCAATGAATAAACCACCAGTCTTATTTTTTCTGTTTAAGCTCTCATATAGATCAGAGCAGAATTCCAATAGGGCGTCCTCAGTAGATTTGCTTTTCAGAAAACCGAATTGCGCTTCACTGAAATAATTATTTTTTTGTAAAAAACTTAATAATCTAGATTTAATTATTTTTTCCAGAATTTTAGAAAAAACCGGAAGAAGAGAAATAGGACGATACTGCTTAATATCCTTTCGATCTCCATTTTTAAAAATTGGTACAATAAGTGCGCATTTTAGTTTCTCAGGAAACACGCCCTGCTGCAGGCTTAAATTAACAATATAAGTTAAGATGGGTGCCACGTTTTCGTTAATAGCCTTAACAGTATTGGTGGAAATGTTATCTAACCCCTTAGACTTATTGGAATTTAAATTTTTGATTATATTCTGCACCTCTTCAATAGAAGTCGGAGCAAAGAAGATAGAGTGCTGAGAGCAGTTTTTAGGAAACCAACTATTATAATCAGGAGGAAGAGTATAATTTACTGCATTGATACGGGCCGTATTTTGCTCTATGATCTGATTGAAAAATTTGCTAAACTCATTAGCAATACCTTGCGAATCCGTTATTAGTTCACCTTTTTCCAAGGATTTGATATTTTCAACATTATTTCTCAACGATTTTGCACCTATAATATCATCCACGACTCTCCATTGCTTGGCTATATTGTTACGATTGGCTTCAAAAGATCGCAAGAAATAATTTTCTTTCCTTTTGTGAATATCAGCATCTAATCTCTTTTTATAGGATTTGTAGTAATGGACCAATTTATCATTATACTGTTGTTTCTTCATTTTTTTATATAAGAAATTTCTTTTCGAAATACGTGCACAAAGATCATTAGTTATCCACGGTTTGATTTCCTTATGATTCTTTTTTAGTTTAAATTTTACAGTGGAAGTATTAATATGAAAAGTGAGTTGATGAAGAAATATCTCGTAAGCTAATGAAGCATCGTTTTGACGGTATACGGCCGACCAATCTGTGTCTTGCAGTAGACTATTGAGAGTGTTAAAGTCGATTTTAGATGAGATTGTTTCGTGTTTACTCGAAAAAAGTTTAAGGTTTATTTCCATGGAACAAATTGTTAAGTGATGGTCAGTAAGTCCCAGATCAAACGCGTCGCAGTGCATAGGGAAATTATCTCTTGATCGAGCAAAAATATGATCAATACAAGATTCACTAGCAGAAGTTATTCTAGTTGGAGTATTTATCATTTGTTCCATCCCATGACTAGCCATTAAAATTAAATAATCATATGCCAATCCTGCCTGCTGTAAAATACATAAGTTCATGTCACCGATGATTAATAAATTCTTTTCCGTCGACCTATCTAATAAGATCTTCAGCTCTTCTAAAAATATTGTGACACGCTGGGCAAGCAGTCTATAAACGGCAACTAAGGTCAATTTCGTTTTTGGATCAATATCAATAGTAAGAGAAGCAACATCAGCACTCGTGAAATGAGTCCATTTATTAGAACAATGAGAAATATTTTCCATGATATAGATTATCACTCCACCAGCTCTGTAGGAATTATTGCAAGAAGCAACAGATATATATCCCGGGAGGTGGAAGGCATTTACTTCACTGTCACCTACCCAAATTTCGGAGAGTATTATCACGTGTGGTTTGACATCCAAATTTTGAAGTTCGATTGTAAAACTATCGAAATTAGCCCGAAGACTTCTTATATTTTGATGCACTACAATGAATTCATTATCATGTTTTACTAAAAAATCATTGAATGCATAGCCAACGCTGGAATCAAGCATATTTAACATAAAAAGAGGATTTACTACTGAATGTAACATGTGTGCCCTTGAACATCCTGTGCTTTAAGATTAAATCAAAGAATAACAGACGGCGGGCAAGAAGCGGGCATACAAAATTATAACCCATCAAAGTATAAATCAAACCTTGACAATAGTAAGACAATGAGCATAAAAAACAGAAATCTGAGTTCAGGCTAACGAAAACTGATTTCGCAACAATATAATTACAATAAATCATCAGAAGAATTAATACGTAACACAGGATCATTATCATTTTTGCGCAGTAAAATTTTTCCATTGCGTATCCATAGGTATTTATAGCCATTTGTCTTTTTGTACTCACGCGCTGTCGCAAAGAGCTTCTTCCTTCCTGGAGATAAGCTGTCATTAATGTAAACAGGTGCGTCGAGCTTCAAACCCATATGGCGGGTTGAAAAATTCCTCTTCAACCTTCTCTTCCTCATTAGTTCTTCTTTGTCAAATTTGCGAACAAATTTGACCACAATGCCCGGCACTCTATTTGGGTCACCTCTATTCCCCATCCGATGACATGAGTCAATAAGCTCACTTGATATAGGGAAGTCAAGGGCAACCCCAACTTTTTGTACTACGTCAAGGACATTTTCATTTGTCTCTTGAGGTATTCCAAAAATTTCAATGACGTTAGCACGAGCACTTTGTTCATTGTCCTCCAAACGACTTTCTAGTAAGGAAACACGATTTTTCAGCATCGTATTTTCTGCACTTAACCTGTCAATAATTTCCAGGTATTGATTAATTCTCGCATACTGATCCTCTAGTAATTTTTTGTTATCGTCAATCTTATGGTGCACAAACTCAAAGGATTTGTTAAGGTCAGCTTCAATCCTTTCACGGTCTTTTTTGGCCTCCTCCAGCATAGTAATGACCTGAGAGAGCTCATATGATTCCGTCGACACAGCTGACATGGACTGTCGTCGCAATGCAGTACACGGTTGACAGCGCCAGATTTGCTTTTCTTCATTAATATAATCCAGGTCATCCTTGGAGATGTTTACACAATTAGCGTGGAAGGTCTTCTTGCATTCGTGACACACAATTTTAGGTTGGCGACCGGTAATGGCTTTACGACACGTGCCACACTCTGCCATGATGGAAATTGGAGTAACTGGACTAATTGACGAGTTATAATTTATGCACAACAGAAATAAATTGCCACTAGAAGGAATAAGTAATAACCCAACATAGGTAGAACACTTCAGGGAACACACGGACACAACGTAAAATAAACTGAGCCCATTCCTATGGGACTCGCCCTTCGCTGCTCTGGTAGCTGCCGAGCACGTCCGTCCCACTCAGTGACTGAACCATGACTGATGTAGCAATGTGATATGTAGCAATCAAAGGTGCAAAAACATCCGTGGATCAATGGCGGGACTCGAACCCGCAAACTTTGGTTTGGCAGGCGAGGACTTTACCCCGAGGCCACCGGGGTCGGCAATTCATGATGTCGAAACCTTTTCTCGGGGGTATTAACCCTCGCTAATATTATTCTCCTGGCTGAATCTAATTCTAACGGCTGAATCCAGTTTAATTTTTCTGCCTCTATGTATTTTCTTACCTGAGAATACAAGAACATATGCATGAAAACAAATCATCAGATGCTACATATAGAGCATATTTTTTTGTGGGAACAACACGAGGACAGGAGTTTAGTAGTCAAGAGTGGAAACATTAGAAATGTGGTGCTTTTAAAGAATGCTGGATATAGCATGTATCTACTGAGTGAGTGATGAAGTTCTTCGGAGAGTGGGAAAATGGAGAAGTCTTCTAAAAATTCTGAGAAGAATAGGGGACAACATAAATGGCCACATTATGAGGCATGATGGTCTGATAAATGCAGCCATTGACGGACAAGTAGTTGGGAAGAAAAACAAAGATCGCCACGAATGAGTTATATTTGCGCAAGACGAGTTATTAAGCATGTGAACGATTCCTCCAATGATCGAAGTGTTTGCTTAATACGAATATATATATTACAACTATGTTTCGTAATAAATCTTTCAATTCTCTAAAATGGGTCTCGTGATTGTTGCGCGGTTTGTGCTGTAGGTAATTGAAGGATGATGTAAGTAATTGATCTAGTTCTTAGTAATTAGAGTTACTCGGAGTTAAGTTTTTATGTAAGAGTAAGCCATATTCCCCAACCCCTGTAGTACATTATTTATTGATTAAATTTAAAGAATTCCACCATTATTAATGCTAGGCATTCCTAACTGGTAAAAAATAGCTCTTGATCTCTGTGTCCAATCCGATGATTTGAGTAGCAGTATCTTTTTTTCGAGCAATAGACCTCTATGTGATTCCATTGCAATGTAATCATTTTAATTTCATTCTTGAAAGTTTTGCAATCCAATGGACAGCGGTCGTAATCATGAAATGGAGGATCTATGCACCAAAGTTTGAGGGGAGAAAACCCTCCGACTTTTCCCTCGCTAAACCTTTTTAATCGGCTAAAAACCTTTCATTGCAATTGCGTCCCTTGTTTACTGATGCCTTTGAAGTTTCTCCATCAATTCTATGAGGGGTCTCTCTCTCTTTCTCTCTGCCTCGCTTCCTTCTTTTTTTCTTCATTCATATCAGCGAGAAAACTCTTCTTGGTTGCTTGATGTGAGCGGCGATTGCTTATTTCCTCGATCGCGGCTTAATTGTTTTTTCCTTACGTATCATCAACGATGGACCCCTGCCGGACCCCTCTACCCTCTCATACTTTTCTTCCAATTTCCCTCGGCGGCCTGCGGATTGCTTTTGTTTTCCATGTCCGTCCCATTTAGACGGGCGACGAAAATTCGGCTTTAGTGCCTAGCGCATCCCGTATTGGGTTTGGGTATTCCGTTTACATGGGTGGCCTTAGAGTTTTAAAGCCGCATCAGCACTAGGTAACAATGTTATAAAACAATATTTAATCAACAAAATTATGTAACAAAAAATAGCTAACCCGTGCAAAAAATCCGCACTTACACGCTATCAGGGAATAAGCATGTTAGAGAAACGTCAAATTTCAATCCGTTGATAGTAATATTTTCGAACTTTCAAAACGATATTTTTATATATTCGTGATACACGTTATATTTTAAGTTCCTTACACGCGATGCCTCTTTTAGAGAACATCTTACATTCTTCATACTTCTTAGATTTTATTTTTAATATTTGATGTGACGTTTCTTTGGTTAAGTTATGAATTTAACTTTTTTAATTTTTTTGAACTGTAGAATAAAGAATGTGTGGGGTCGATAGTATACCTCGAGCGAGTTGTTGATATGGAAAAATCGAAACTTTTAAGTCAAATTAATGGATAAAGAGTGAAGTTTGAGACTGAAATTTTATTTTTCGTCGGAAGTCAGTGATTCAACGTTTAAAATGATACCGTAATTATTACTGTAAGTGCAGTATTGACGGAGAAAATACGGAATGTCAGCAAAACACTTTCCTGTAATGATATATATGATTTAAAAACATTTTCAGGCGCCCAAACTAGACTGGAACCTTTTTTGACTTTGGAACTGGCTTTTGATCTTTACCGACACTGAATGGGAAACATATAACACATTTTCGATATTATATAACAAAGCTATGAAACATTTTTGGCTTGCCAAAGTGCATTACTTAAAAAGCGTTATAAAACCTTGTTGTATGACATTGCTTTCATTTCGATTTCAAAAATATTGCAATCCATTGCATAAAGTTATATAACATTGCTATATAACAGTGCTTTGTTACTTAGTCTAAACTGTGGCGGATCCAGGATAGGGACAAGGGGAGGGGGGCGAAGTGGGAGTAATCTCCCAACAGTAATGGTGGTCCGAAAAAAAATGACCATTCCATTTAGTGCAAACTGGATACCCAAAGGGGAGGGCACTGGATAGCCCCCTTAGATCCACCACTGACTCTAAATATGGTTAAAGCGATCTGACTCGCCCGCGGCTGAGGAAAAGGAATGGAGTTTGGAGATCATTCCTCTTTCCATTTTTCGCGGAGGGATTTCTCTCAGATGACAGGAGAGAGAGGTTCTAGTCGTTTGCGCTGCGAATATCTATATCTACATTGCACCCTGCCAGCCACCTCTAGGGTTTTTGGCAGGGTTTGGCTGTTAGCAAGCATGAAAGAGAAACACCAAATGCACACCACGTAGTATTTGGAGGCATGTATATGATAATAATTTGAATAGCTCGTAAAAATTCGTGCTGGTAGTGACAGCTTTCAACAAGAACGAATCAATTTTTTTAAATGTCCGCAACGTGACGATGAGCACAAAGCTACGTTGATCTCCGCAAAATGGCGCTTTTTTATTGCCAATAAAATCACGTGAATATCAATCAGTGATTGAAAACTCGGAATTCATAAGGGTATCGGTATCATTTTATTGTTTTAGTTAGTATTTTAAATACGGTGTGTCAGCTAAGCCCATCGACTATCCAAAGGATTTATTTACAGATATGGAAACACCTACTTCGTAAATTCCGCACTAGATGATGTGGGTATCGACTCCAGAGTGAAGCTATGGATAACAAACAGATGAAGTTACTCATTCAAAATCGTACAATGGCACTTTAAACCCTTACCAATTACACGTCTTCGATTTGGAAAGTAAGAACGACCCTTATTCTTGAAGATTCCACTGTTAAATTCTGTTTAATAGTTTTTTTTCATTTCGGCATCCCCTTTTCCAATCCATACATATCCGTATCCCGCACTCTGCTCCTCTTTGATCAGGTTCTTTCATCCTGCGACGTTGAATTATAAAAAAAATGGCAAAAAATGGCATTGCAATGACAAAATTCTATTGTTAATAGAGTCATACGGAAAAAAACCAGTGAAGAATCATCTATTCAATACTTGTAATTCATGAACGTATAAGTGCAATTTTATTTTTTTAGTTAATATCTTATGCTTAATAATGGTTATAATGCTTAATAATGCTATGTAGTTCGCGCCGTTTCCGCTAGATTGGGAATAACTTCAGTGTAAGGCAGATTCCTTTATATTACCATGAAATAACTAACATGGTGAGAGGTTAGAGTTGAGAGAGCAATCTAGAGGATTCTGGTGGAAGGCTCCGGATAACATACAGATGAAGTTACTAAATGATAAATAGTTCAAAGGCACTTTCGCCTTTACAAATTACTAGTTTTCAAGTCATCTACATCTACGAAGTACCGTGCAAGCCTCCACTGGTGTGTGTGGCACGGGGTGATTCCACATCAGGCATGCAGCTCTCATCCTAGCCTTAATCAGAAACGCGCTCGCTTACAGGACACAGACTGAACACAACATAATGCATGCATATAGTTAGTATTTAAAATTATAGCCATTATTAATTATATATGAAGAGCCCATTTTATCTAGTCCAAGTAAAGCTATCCTAGACGTAAACTATCTTAAGTATTATGGTCCCTTATTGCTTGCGGAAAAAACGATGTCTTAAATACATCGGTTGTGCAATCTATTTCCCTAGTCTTATTCTTGTGATCGTTTCTAACAAATGGGAAAGTAAATTTGGTTAAAAAAGTTAAGGTTGCAAAGAATTGGCTTCAAATGAAGACGATTAGACCTCAGTGGGGACACATTCGGGCTCTGTGCCCGATAGCGTTATGAGGACCACTATTCATCTCGGTTATGGCATATCCGTTGGAGACTTCTCTAGTTTTTCTCCATGCCGCCATCCCCTTTTCCTCTATCCATATCCGTATTCCTTCATCTTGCACTCTACTATCTCCTTTGATCCTGTTCTTTCATCCTGCCATCCCCCTATTGCCTTCATCACAATGGACCAGGAATCATTTCATTCCACTCCCCCCTTTTTGCTGTGAGATTCCCTTCCTTTTCATTTCAAAGAGTTCTCAGCTTGTTTTTGAGCGCACAAATCGGATGCGCGTAGTGCTCATTGGTTGTTAACCCATCCAATGGTTTTGCTACGCCTTAACTTTGAAGATCCGGTCTCAATTTTGCAAATAAGAGGATTTGTGGGCATTGGTAACATTTTCACGGCCCATCGTGGAATATAGTGATCAATGATAAATGACTTTATGTTTTCCCGGTGAGAAAGTTGGATGAAACACTGGCGAACTTCCAAACCGGGTTAGAAATGCTGAAAGCTAACCCTGCTGTCTTCCTCAGGGAATGAGTAAATTGACAATTTATTGTTTGGACTTAGGTTGGCGAAGGGGGTGCATCCTGATCGATCGATTTTTTCTACGTCCTTTTCATGAGTCGCATGATAGATACCCACGCACTCTTGAGCTTAAAATTTTCTTGCTTGAGCTTTCACATTTCTGCATATTCCTCTCGAATCTGATAGAAATACAGAGCTTCTTTTACACTATCTTCACCGCCAGTGTTTGTTTAACTATATCATTTAACGTAAAAAATATGGTACTCTCGGTTCAAGTGTTTTGGCAGGGCTGATGGCGATGAGAGGCGTAGAAATTAGAACATCTTCATCATCCAATATCCTGACTTGGATAGGAACACGGTAGAAACTCGTAAATTGACATGGGGTGTATTTCCATTTTACAAGCCCACGATGATCTGGAAAATTGATTCGTGACTCAGCATTTTAGAGAGACTTTCTCAATTAGCTCGTAATATCGTTATAGTATTCTTCACCTTCTCCTGGGCGTTAATATGGGTCTGGATCTCTTGGGTCTTATCATAAAATCGTATATAGGTTATAGTTTTATGTCATTAGACGCCGAATCGTTAATATCTGCTCTTGTAATGCTACTTGACGACGGAAAAACTTCAGCATTTGGTAATAGGGTAAAGTGGATTTGCTTAATATTGAAACTTAAGTTCCCTTAGAATTCTGATGAGGAAAGCATATCTTACCAAACAAAGAATTGGACGCCCGTGTAAATATCAAGTCTTGAGATTCTGTTTTTTATGCTGATCGGTTTTTCACAGCCGTTGTGTTGTCTACGTCTGGAAAAAGTCATGCGCTATACCACATTTAGGCTGATGTAGTTTTACATATCGTCTTCGATTTTATCTCCTTACTTTTTTTTGTGTGGCACTTTTTATTATGAAATCCTTCGCACAATGTGGGTTGCGTTTTGATTTTTGTATATTGTTACATTGTCATTTTCCCTCATTTATGTCATAAAATGATGAATATACGCAATCCTTTATCATAACATTACATGTGCCGCTTTAAAGATTTTATCCAGACAATCATTTATGCATGACTTTAAAAGTGATTTTTGTTTGATTACATTGAAAAGGAGACTTTATTTTTGAGCTTTCAAATATTTATGATTCAACGCTAATCAACTGTTGGACTTGAGGGCGAATTCATGATTGATGAATACCTTTCACCAATTTGAAATGATTTTACGCTGAGCGTTTGTGTCATTTTCGTTTACCAAAGATACTGTGGCGTGATTCATCGCGTACGTCCACTACTGAGGTTATACCCTGACCACACTCTACCTCTGCTAGTAAAAGTGAATCAGTTCGGGAGGGGACCACGAGAGCAGTAACATAAAACTATTCAAGTTCATTCATTGTACAACTCTAGGTGTAACAAGTGCCGTATGAGCCAGAGTCCTGGGGCAAGTGTCCGCATGAGGACTCATGCCCTACGGGCGCAGATTCCTGCCCCGCTTTATTTGTCTTACTACCATTGATTTATATATAACCTGATAGTCTCTGTAATAAATATCACATGGACTTTGTTGATAAATGTATGGTGAAAAAATGCGGCATTTAAGGAGAAAAACCGAGCGGAAAGAACTTTGACAAAATATTCTTGGAGGTAGCTACACTGAGAAGGAGCAATGGAGAATTCGCAGGTTCTATAGCAGCTGGTATAGAAACTGATGAATTATCTCTGCGTAAATATGGCTTAATTTCAGAATTTTAGGTGTTTTATTTTCATAGATATGCATAATACAGCCACATGTCTCTCTTGAGAGTATTATACCACATCCAAAAATATTTCGTCCGCATAAGCGGCGTATAAACTCAAAGCAAACCCCTGAAATTCTTACGAGTTCCCCCTACACCCAGAAACTATATATGAAGATATCTAAAAATAAGGCTAAGGGTTCCGATGCTAAGCGGCTGTTGGTAGGCAAACAGGGCATTAACTTCACCGGAAAAACTGGTTATCACTCTTGAGTTTGTGGAAAATTGTGCTCGGATCTACCAATTGTTGATTGGATAGCAATTAATATATGTACAACATGGAGGAAAGAACCTTGTGCCCTATACTCTGGAGAGGGAAAGTTCACATGCGAAAACTGTGATTAGGACATTTGCCCCGTAAGAGGAGGACACTTGCCCCACGTGAGGGGTAAGATTCTTATTTGTTTTTCTCTCACATTTTGATGAATAACGGCAGTTCTTCATTTTTTCTACAGCACTGGAAATAAGTGTTGTAGTACATATAACTGCGGAAAAATTTTGTAAAAATAAAAATTATTGTTTGAACCTGAATATGTAAGTTTTATAATTGTTTGTTAGATGCGTACTCTTTTCCCTCATTCCCCTATGAATTAAGGTATGCAGTCTCGTCTTTTCTTCAATTTTTTGATAGTAAAAGGTTTTCGTTGTATTTGTCGACAATTTTCATTGTTTGCGCTCTCCAACTTATCATCCGTCATATATTCACATTTTCAATATATATTATCCCTAAGCCACTAATCTCTTCAGTCCTCATTTTTCTTTTGCATCGCCCGTCACGTAGTATAGTTAGACTGTCCAAGTGAGAGAGATAATTTCATATGCTATAATTTCTGCAGTCATTTTTTTCCCTCCTTTCACTAACCCCGCTTATCGTCCATATGCATGCATATCTGGCAGATGCGAAGATTCCCTTTTTTTTAAATTCCATTTATGCCGTGGGAAACTTTATTAAAATTTGCCTCCAGGCATTCTTCATGGAACGCATTTTATTTTCCAAAGAATACGCGGAGCTTCCTTCATTTGTCCTCCCCCTCCCACTGCCGTCCTCGAATGCGTGAGGCAATATAAGAAAAAGCAAGGGTGCAAAAATTCTCAATTAGCATTCGTACAGTCAAGTAATATTGTTATAATTAATTTTTTTCCGGACTGAGGATGTTGTATTTTCCCGGATTTCCAGGCATTCGCTTCGGAGTGCCTGTGTCTCTCTCCTCTTTCGTTCTCCCATCGAGAAATTAATTTAATTTAGAGGCCTTGCAGGCGGGGATAATTTTTGTCGTCGAAATATCCACTTTAATTTCTGCCGCTCCGTGTCCTCTCCAATGTCGCTA
This sequence comes from Ischnura elegans, assembly GCF_921293095.1. Classification (NCBI taxonomy): domain Eukaryota; kingdom Metazoa; phylum Arthropoda; class Insecta; order Odonata; family Coenagrionidae; genus Ischnura; species Ischnura elegans. The sequence goes on from NC_060252.1 coordinate 58,664,387, forward strand.
CATCCGGTCCGCTTCGCGATGAATTTTCTGTTTAACTTTGCATTATTTTGCATTAATTAAAGGGCTCCTCCACTGTCCTCATATGTGATGTCTGCCGTCCCATTTTCAGCCTCTCCTTTCTCTTTCGCGCGGAGCGACCCCTATGTCACGTGACCGCGGGCAGAGTGTTGGCCCTATGACGTTGGTAGAGCGTTTTTCACTCCGATACTTATGTCACTCTGACAGCCGTGTACGTCTACGAATGGAGCGGCGCCACTTTAACTCCATTGTTTATTTTTAACTACCATATAATTAAACAGATACACATATGGACATGAATCTTCATGGTTCGTATCAGATGCGAAACGATTCACTGCGAACGAGTTATCATGACACTGGAGCGAGCCGAAGGGAATCATTTGAGTGTCGATAGTCTCTCCATTGCTGCGTTGCAGCGGCGTTTGAGATTATTTCCTCATGATCTTCTCATCAGCTCCTTCCTGTTCATGAACGCTAATTTGCGAACACAATTCTCTTCCTGATGATTTTACTGCCTAGTCCTTTTTCTTCTAATATGCTGTACAAATTGTTTCCATGTTTCCGCACCGTGAAAAGCTACTCTCCAGAATATTTACCGCCATATGGTTTACGCTCTTACATAGCAATATTCTCATAAGTTCTTTCCTACTCGTAGACGTATAAAAATCACATTTATGAAAGCTGGTGACGATCGCCGAGTCGTGGCCCTTAGGACGATGTCTGAGTCGAACACTGAAACGTAGGCAGTAATACTCTTCCTGACTCGGTGGCGAGTCTGAGAACTCTTCACACAATATAAGTATTCGCCGGGAAAGCAACCACATATTTCCTCTTTTTTAGATTGTCAAAACTGGGTTTTAAGTAAATTCCCTGCTGGTCTCTCGAAACATCAATGCCCTGAGAATGATGACGGAGTTAGCCACCGAACGTCGGCAGCAATAGACCTGACCCGGTGGAAAACCCGCAAAGAATTTGCCTGGTTAGTTCACCGGGAAATTACTAAATCCCATATAACCATTTGGTTGGTTTAAGCGAAGAGACTTGATTAAAAACCTGATAACGGAATTGAAATATAATTGTTCAATAATACTTCATTTACATCTTCATACTACCCCGCAAGCCGTCTAGGAGGCGTGTGGCAGGGGATGTTAGGACACCAGACGTTTACACATAAAAGGAAATGCTCTAACGAAATTATGACTAAAGTACCAATAAAATTATGTTATAAGCAAACTGGGCTAGTTCATCATTTCTTATTATTGTCGATTGCAATAGAGTTTAAAAAAATAAAAAGACCCGCATTTTTATCTTTTTCGATCCTTTGTCCACTTCTCGATCTATTCCCGGGGAAATAACGAAGGACTCACCCAATTGTAGACGTTTGTGACGTCACTGACTCTTGCAGCTCACCGCTTATCAGCTCCTTCTCGACCTCGTGAATCCGTTCCTCGCGGTACTTTTGGCCATAAATGCTCCAGTGAGCGATTTTTTCGTCGAAAAACGATGCGTGTACCCAGTGCAAAATAAAAATACCGCACTAAGTCACTAAATTAAATTAAACACGTAAAAAGAACAGTCACGCAGGAAAAATTGTTTGCGTAGGTTTCGAAGCCATTGGCATCTCTCTCAACGTCTACTATTTTTGTTGTAATTTATTTTGTAAAAGTTTAATACATTTTATGCAAATGTTATCCGCTGAAATAAACTTGTTGAACCGAAGGAAGGAGACGAAGAGGTTTTCCGAGGGAATCGAGGTGAAGCAGAAAGAGAGAGGAGGAGAAAGGCAGCTTATGAGAGGCACAAGTTGTCTCATGAGGCAGCGTATCAATCATATTCCGGAGGAAAAGAGGAAATAGGCCTCAATAAGGATTATCAATCAAGCCTTGTCTCTCTTTTTCTCCCTTCCCTCACTTTACCTTCCCCGGAGATTATTTTCCTCTCTCCCCAGGCTCCCTCAATTTCGTTTAAACTCCCGAGTTTGAGAAAAAAAAACAGGAATGGAGATTTAAGAGAGGCAAGGCGAACTGTTGGGGAAGGAAGGCAGGTATGATGATGTTTGGAAGGGAGGGTTGGAGAGGAGGAGGAGCGAAAGAAGTCCCCGTGCGATCAAATGAGAAATCTGAACGGTTTGAAGGAAGAGAAAAAAATATGCATGTATTCATTTATGTATTGAGAGACCTGTTTGGAATTATTAATATTTTCCAAGAAAGGAGATTCCATATTAGGGAATATAACTACCGTCTGGGAGTCAGGGGAGGATAGAATACACAGATGAAACGATGGGCGATGTGTGTTTTTTTTCTTTCAAAATCGTTTCATAATAACGACTATTAGATGTCATTGGGTGTAACTTTGGATAGACTTTTTCGTCATGATCTCTTACCTTTTTCATCAAAATGTATCTCTAGTATCAGTACCCTTTACGTGGTATCTCCTCCTTTATTTAATGTATTTAGTTTTTCGTTTTTGTAACTGCCTTTGGGTTTGTTCGCTTTGATTCGGGGTAGTTGTTCTTTTATACCGTTGAAACCTCGTTCATTTCTAGCAAAGTAACTCGCTGTGTTCTCGCGAATGATACTCTTGAATACCTTAATAATGCATCAAAAAATTGGTATTGTGATCGTGAATAAGTTTGCTTCAGTAGTGAAGGTATTGTAAATTTTAAACAGATTTATTGGCTTCTTTCTTATAATGAGTAAATTCATGACATTTTATGGCTACATCTCAGGTTTACTGAAACCTTAAATAGCAATTAATTAAATATAATGGTGCGGCGGAAGGAAGGAAAAGACAAGATTAAAAATAATCTTCCCTATTCAGCCATCCTCTCGTAATTTTAAAATGAGAAAACGCGTAATATTCTACCGACTGTACATGAGTTGGTGATGTCATGAAAATTCTGGTGATTTCACATGTTCAGGGAGAACCTTTAATTGCGGAAAGGAATCACTTACATGATTGTAAACAATAGCGAATTACGTGAGGCTAATCCACGAGTGCGAGAAGAAGCTTAAAAGCGGTTTTGCGCTCCGCATGAGTTCGTAGCGTAATCGACTTATCTACGAAAGGAGTAAAGCCCTCGATTTTTCGCACGAAGAGGTCGAGGAGTAGGTGACGTATTGATTAACGGAAACGATATGGTTATCATTCAGGCAGTACCAATATCAACTATAATGAATGTAGAGAACTAGCCCATTTTCATTTTGATGCATGCAAATAACATTTCAGTTACATCGCGAATAATTGACTTGATTGATTGACAGATACTAGGTCCAAACTCGAGCACGTATCAATATCGTGATGTACTCATGCTATAATAGCTCGGTATTTTACGCTATTTTACCTCTGACGCTAACTAATATGCTTATTAAGTTCTTTCTTAAAGTACTAAAAAAGACACGATACTTCTCAAGATGTGCTGGAAATCTGCTTTAGGCTTTTGATGTCTCAGCTGAAATTGCTTGGGGTTTCGGTTAAGGAAATATCTTACTTAGTAAATTTCTGCTCCTCACCCGACCTTTTCATCGTATTACATCTCGTGCATTCACTTGAGGTAGCCACCCCTT